>NW_026857087.1:0-185000 GCF_026571515.1 Ruditapes philippinarum | reverse complement strand
CTGGGGTCATTTACAGCCTCTCACAAGTCCAAAATTTTCTTGGCGATGAGGGGGACTCCGCCCCCCTTCAAACCCCCCAAACAGAAGGGGCACATCCCCCTTCTGGCAACCCCCTGATGTATCTTTTGGTTGGGGGGCCGCGCCGAAAAAGAGGTCACTTTTTTTAACAACATTTCTCAAACAAAAACAAGTGTTTGGGGCCTAAATAAGGCATTTTTTCATCATTTGAGACAACAAAAAGGGGGGGGGGTGAAAAAGGCGTTAAAAGGCGTGTATATGAAGTAATGGGTTAACAGAAAATGATGAAAATACTTGAAATTACCCTAAATCGCGTTTTTTCATGTTTAAACATGGTCTGTCATATAAATTTGAAGAAAAATTGTTGTTTTGTAGATTTTTTTATTTTTTTCATTAACCCATTACTTCATGAGCATTTTGTGTGAAAAATGGCTGTTTTCATTGAAAAGTCTCCCGTTACAAGTTCAAATGCTATTAAACTATAATAAAAACTGCTTCAACACTAATCAAACTTGGCACAAATGTTGACTGGACCATTGCCCTTGCAACAACATGCTCAGGCTTAAATTTTTTGGCTGTTACCATGGCAACGAGGGGACATCTCAAAATTGCCAAAAATCACTATTTTGCGTTGATTTTTTCCATCAAAATTGACTATCAAAGTGCTACAACTTCTCAATGGATTGAGATAGAGTCAAATGCTTTTCAGCGTTGGTTACACGTTACCTTATGATCAATTATGGGGTCATTTACAGCCTCTCACAAGTCCAAAATTTTCTTGGCGATGAGGGGACTCCGCCCCCCTTCAGACCCCCCAAAACAGAAGGGGGCACATCCCCCTTCTGGCAACCCCCTGATGTATCTTTTGGATTGGGGGGCCGCGCCGAAAAATGAGTCACTTTTTTTAACAAACATTTCTCAAACAAAAACAAGTGTTGGGGGCCTAAATAAGGCATTTTTTCATCCATTTGAGACCACAAAAGGGGGGGGTGGAAAAAAAGGCGTTAAAAGGGGCGTGGTATATGAAGTAATGGGGTTAACAGAAAATGATGAAATACTTGAAATTACCCTAAATCGCGTTTTTTCATGTTTAAACATGGCCTGTCATATGAAATTTGAAGAAAAATTGTTGTTTTGTAGATTTTTTTATTTTTTTCATTAACCCATTACTTCATTGAGCATTTTGTGAAAAAATGGCTGTTTTCATTGAAAAGTCTCCCGTTACAAGTTCAAACTGCTATAATACTATAAAAAACTGCTTCAACACTAATCAAACTTGGCACAAATGTTGACTGGACCATTGCCCTTGCAACAACATGCTCAGGCTTAAATTTTCTGTTACCATGGCAACGAGGGGACATCTCAAAATTGCCAAAAATCACTATTTTGCGTTGATTTTTTCCATCAAAATTGACTTCAAAGTGCTGCAACTTCTCAATGGATTGAGATAGAGTCAAATGCTTTTCAGCGTTGGTTACACGTTACCTTATGATCAATATGGGGTCATTTACAGCCTCTCACAAGTCCAAAATTTTCTTGGCGATGAGGGGGACTCCGCCCCCCTTCAAACCCCCCCAAACAGAAGGGGCACATCCCCTTCTGGCAACCCCTGATGTATCTTTTGGTTGGGGGGCCGCGCCGAAAAAGAGGTCACTTTTTTTAACAACATTTTCTCAAACAAAAACAAGTGTTTCGGGGCCTAAATAAGGCATTTTTTTCACCCATTTGAGACAACAAAAGGGGGGGGGGTGAAAAAGGCGTTAAAAGCGTGTATATGTGAAGTAATGGGTTAAACAGAAAATGATGAAAATACTTGAAATTACCCTAAATCGCGTTTTTCATGTTTAAACATGGCCTGTCATATAAATTTGAAAAAAATTGTTGTTTTGTAGATTTTTTTTATTTTTTTCATTAAACCATTACTTCATGAGCATTTTGTGAAAAAATGGCTGTTTTCATTGAAAAGTCTCCCGTTACAAGTTCAAACATTGCTATAATACTATAAAACTGCTTCAACACTAATCAAACTTGGCACAAATGTTGACTGGACCATTGCCCTTGCAACAACATGCTCAGGCTTAAATTTTCTGTTACCATGCAACGCAACGAGGGGACATCTCAAAATTGCCAAAAAAATCACTATTTTGCGTTGATTTTTTTCCATCAAAATTGATTTCAAAGTGCTGGCAACTTCTCAATGGATTGAGATGAGTCAATGCTTTTCAGCGTTGGTTACACGTTACCTTATGATCAATCTGGGGTCATTTACAGCCTCTCACAAGTCCAAAATTTTCTTGGCGATGAGGGGGACTCCGCCCCCCTTCAAACCCCCCAAACAGAAGGGGGCAACATCCCCCTTCTGGCAACCCCCTGATGTATCTTTTGGTTGGGGGGCCGCGCCGAAAAAGAGGTCACTTTTTTATAACAACATTTCTCAAACAAAAACAAGTGTTTGGGGGCCTAAATAAGGCATTTTTTTCATCATTTGAGACAACAAAAAGGGGGGGTTTGAAAAAGGCGTTAAAAGGCGTGTATATGAAGTAATGGCGTTAACAGAAAAATGATGAAAATACTTGAAATTACCCTAAATCGCGTTTTTTTCATGTTTTAAACCATGGCCTGTCATATAAATTTGAAGAAAAAAATTGTTGTTTTGTAGATTTTTTTATTTTTTTCATTAACCCATTACTTCATGAGCATTTTGTGAAAAATGGCTGTTTTCATTGAAAAGTCTCCCGTTACAAGTTCAAATTGCTATAATACTATAAAAACTGCTTCAACACTAATCAAACTTGGCACAAATGTTGACTGGACCATTGCCCTTGCAACAACATGCTCAGGCTTAAATTTTCTGTTACCATGGCAACGAGGGGACATCTCAAAATTGCCAAAAAATCACTATTTTGCGTTGATTTTTTTCCATCAAAATTGATTTCAAAGTGCTGCAACTTCTCAATGGATTGAGATAGAGTCAAATGCTTTTCAGCGTTGGTTACACGTTACCTTATGATCAATCTGGGTCATTTACAGCCTCTCACAAGTCCAAAATTTTCTTGGCGATGAGGGGGACTCCGCCCCCTTCAAACCCCCCAAACAGAAGGGGGCACATCCCCCTTCTGGCAACCCCCTGATGTATCTTTTGGTTGGGGGGCCGCGCCGAAAAAGAGGTCACTTTTTTTAACAACATTTCTCAAACAAAAACAAGTGTTTGGGGCCTAAATAAGGCATTTTTTCATCATTTGAGACAACAAAAAGGGGGGGGGGGTGAAAAAGGCGTTAAAAGGCGTGTATATGAAGTAATGGTTAACAGAAAATGATGAAAATACTTGAAATTACCCTAATCGCGTTTTTTCATGTTTAAACATGGCCTGTCATATAAATTTGAAGAAAAATTGTTGTTTTGTAGATTTTTTTATTTTTTTCATTAACCCATTACTTCATGAGCATTTTGTGAAAAATGGCTGTTTTCTTGAAAAGTCTCCCGTTACAAGTTCAAATTGCTATAATACTATAAAAACTGCTTCAACACTAATCAAACTTGGCACAAATGTTGACTGGACCATTGCCCTTTGCAACAACATGCTCAGGCTTAAATTTTCTGTTACCATGGCAACGAGGGGACATCTCAAAATTGCCAAAAATCACTATTTTGCGTTGATTTTTTCCATCAAAATTGATTTCAAAGTGCTGCAACTTCTCAATGGATTGAGATAGAGTCAAATGCTTTTCAGCGTTGGTTACACGTTACCTTATGATCAATCTGGGTCATTTACAGCCTCTCACAAGTCCAAAATTTTCTTGGCGATGAGGGGGACTCCGCCCCCCTTCAAACCCCCCAAACAGAAGGGGGCACATCCCCCTTCTGGCAACCCCCTGATGTATCTTTTGGTTGGGGGCCGCGCCGAAAAAGAGGTCACTTTTTTTAACAACATTTCTCAAACAAAAACAAGTGATTTGGGGCCTAAATAAGGCATTTTTTCACCATTTGAGACAACAAAAGGGGGGGGGGTGAAAAAGGCGTTAAAAGGCGTGTATATGAAGTAATGGGTTAACAGAAAATGATGAAAATACTTGAAATTACCCTAAATCGCGTTTTTTCATGTTTAAACATGGCCTGTCATATAAATTTGAAGAAAAATTGTTGTTTTGTAGATTTTTTTATTTTTTTCATTAACCCATTACTTCATGAGCATTTTGTGAAAAATGGCTGTTTTCATTGAAAAGTCTCCCGTTACAAGTTCAAATTGCTATAATACTATAAAAACTGCTTCAACACTAATCAAACTTGGCACAAATGTTGACTGGACCATTGCCCTTGCAACAACATGCTCAGGCTTAAATTTTCTGTTACCATGGCAACGAGGGGACATCTCAAAATTGCCAAAAATCACTATTTTTGCGTTGATTTTTTCCATCAAAATTGATTTCAAAGTGCTGCAACTTCTCAATGGATTGAGATAGAGTCAAATGCTTTTCAGCGTTGGTTACACGTTACCTTATGATCAATCTGGGGTCATTTACAGCCTCTCACAAGTCCAAAATTTTCTTGGCGATGAGGGGGACTCCGCCCCCCTTCAAACCCCCCAAACAGAAGGGGGCACATCCCCCTTCTGGCAACCCCCTGATGTATCTTTTGGTTGGGGGCCGCGCCGAAAAAGAGGTCACTTTTTTTAACAACATTTCTCAAACAAAAAACAAGTGTTTGGGGCCTAAAATAAGGCATTTTTTCATCATTTGAGACAACAAAAAGGGGGGGTGGTGAAAAAGGCGTTAAAAGGCGTGTATATGAACGTAATGGGTTAACAGAAAATGATGAAAATACTTGAAATTACCCTAAATCGCGTTTTTTTCATGTTTAAACATGGCCTGTCATATAAATTTGAAGAAAAATTGTTGTTTTGTAGATTTTTTGATTTTTTTCATTAACCCATTACTTCATGAGCATTTTGTGAAAAATGGCTGTTTTCATTGAAAAGTCTCCCGTTACAAGTTCAAATTGCTATAATACTATAAAAACTGCTTCAACACTAATCAAACTTGGCACAAATGTTGACTGGACCATTGCCCTTGCAAACAACATGCTCAGGCTTAAATTTTCTGTTACCATGTGCAACGAGGGGACATCTCAAAATTGCCAAAAATCACTATTTTGCGTTGATTTTTTCCATCAAAATTGATTTCAAAGTGCTGCAACTTCTCAATGGATTGAGATAGAGTCAAATGCTTTTCAGCGTTGGTTACACGTTACCTTATGATCAATCTGGGGTCATTTACAGCCTCTCACAAGTCCAAAATTTTCTTGGCGATGAGGGGACTCCGCCCCCTTCAAACCCCCCAAACAGAAGGGGGCACATCCCCCTTCTGGCAACCCCCTGATGTATCTTTTGGTTGGGGGCCGCGCCGAAAAAGAGGTCACTTTTTTTAACAACATTTCTCAACAAAAACAAGTGTTGGGGGCCTAAATAAGGCATTTTTTCATCATTTGAGACAACAAAAAGGGGGGGGGGGTGAAAAAGGCGTTAAAAGGCGTGTATATGGAAGTAATGGGTTAACAGAAAATGATGAAAATACTTGAAATTACCCTAAATCGCGTTTTTCACATGTTTAAACATGGCCTGTCATATAAATTTGAAGAAAAAATTGTTGTTGTGTAGATTTTTTATTTTTTCATTAACCCATTACTTCATGAGCATTTTGTGAAAAATGGCTGTTTTCATTGAAAAGTCTCCCGTTACAAGTTCAAATTGCTATAATACTATAAAAACTGCTTCAACACTAATCAACTTGGCACAAATGTTGACTGGACCATCATTGCCCTTGCAACAACATGCTCAGGCTTAAATTTTCTGTTACCATGGCAACGAGGGGACATCTCAAAATTGCCAAAAATCACTATTTTGCGTTGATTTTTTCCATCAAAATTGATTTCAAAGTGCTTGCAACTTCTCAATGGATTGAGATAGAGTCAAATGCTTTTCAGCGTTGGTTACACGTTACCTTATGATCAATCTGGGGTCATTTACAGCCTCTCACAAGTCCAAAATTTTCTTGGCGATGAGGGGGACTCCGCCCCCCTTCAAACCCCCCAAACAGAAGGGGGCACATCCCCCTTCTGGCAACCCCCTGATGTATCTTTTGGTTGGGGGGGCGCCGAAAAAGAGGTCACTTTTTTTAACAACATTTCTCAAACAAAAACAAGTGTTTGGGGCCTAAATAAGGCATTTTTTCATCATTTGAGACAACAAAAAGGGGGGGGGGTGAAAAAGGCCGTTAAAAGCGTTAAAATGGCGTGGCGAAGAACATGTATAAAGAAGTAAAATTGGGTAACAGAAAATGATGAAAATACTTGAAATTACCCTAAATCGCGTTTTTTCATGTTTAAACATGGCCTGTCATAGTAAATTTGAAGGAAAAATTGTTGTTTTGTAGATTTTTTTATTTTTTTTCATTAACCCATTACTTCATGAGCATTTTGTGAAAAAAGTGGCTGTTTTCATTGAAAAGTCTCCAAGTTACAAGTTCAAATTGCTATAATACTATAAAAACTGCTTCAACACTAATCAAACTTGCACAAATGTTGACTGGACCATTGCCCTTGCAACAACATGCTCAGGCTTAAATTTTTCTGTTACCATGGCAACGAGGGGACATCTCAAAATTGCCAAAAATCACTATTTTTGCGTTGATTTTTTCCATCAAAATTGACTTCAAAGTGCTGCAACTTCTCAATGGATTGAGATAGAGTCAAATGCTTTTCAGCGTTGGTTACACGTTACCTTATGATCAATCTGGGTCATTTACAGCCTCTCACAAGTCCAAAAATTTCTCTGGCGATGAGGGGGAACTAACCGCCCCTTCAAACCCCCCAAACAGGAAGGGGACATCCCATCCCCTTGCTGGCAACCCCTGATGTATCTTTTGGTAGTGGGGGGGCCGCGCCGAAAAAAGAGGTCACTTTTTTTAACAACATTTCTCAACAAAAAACAAAGTGTTTTGGGGCCTAAATTAAGGCATTTTTTTACGCATTTGAGACAACAAAAAGGGGGGGGGGGTGAAAAAGGCGTTAAAAGGCGTGTATATGCAAGTAATGGGTTAACAGAAAATGATGAAAATACTTGAAATTACCCTAAAATCGCGTTTTTTTCATGTTTAAACATGGCCTGTCATATAAATTTGAAGAAAAAAATTGTTTGTTTTTTGTAGATTTTTTTTTGATTTTTTTCATTAACCCATTACTTTCATGAGCATTTTGTGAAAAAATGGCTGTTTTCATTGAAAAGTCTCCCGTTACAAGTTTCAAATGCTATAATACTATAAAAACTGCTTCAACACACTAATCAAACTTGGCACAAATGTTGACTGGACCATTGCCCTTGCAACAACATGCTCAGGCTTAAATTTTTCTGTTACCATGGCAACGAGGGGACATCTCAAAATTGCCAAAAATCACTATTTTGCGTTGATTTTTTCCATCAAAATTGATTTCAAAGTGCTGCAACTTCTCAATGGATTGAGATAGAGTCAAATGCTTTTCAGCGTTGGTTACACGTTACCTTTATGATCAATCTGGGGTCATTTACAGCCTCTCACAAGTCCAAAAATTTTCTTGGCGATGAGGGGACTCCGCCCCCCTTCAAACCCCCAAACAGAAAGGGGCACATCCCCCTTCTGGCAACCCCCTGATGTATCTTTGGTTGGGGGGCCGCGCCGAAAAAAGAGGTCACTTTTTTTAACAACATTTCTCAAACAAAAACAAGTGTTTGGGCCTAAATAAGGCATTTTTTTCATTCATTTGAGACAACAAAAGGGGGGGGGGTGAAAAGGCGTTAAAAGGCGTGTATATGAAGTAATGGGTTAACAGAAAATGATGAAAATACTTGAAATTACCCTAAATCGCGTTTTTTCATGTTTAAACATGGCCTGTCATATAAATTTGAAGAAAAATTGTGTTTTGTAGATTTTTTTTTTTTTTCATTAACCCATTACTTCATGAGCATTTTGTGAAAAAATGGCTGTTTTCATTGAAAAGTCTCCCGTTACAAGTTCAAATTGCTATAATACTATAAAAACTGCTTCAACACTAATCAAACTTGGCACAAATGTTGACTGGACCATTGCCCTTGCAACAACATGCTCAGGCTTAAATTTTCTGTTACGCATGGCAACGAGGGGACATCTCAAAATTGCCAAAATCACTATTTTGCGTTGATTTTTTCCATCAAAATGATTTCAAAGTGCTGCTGGCAACTTCTCAATGGATTGAGATACAGTCAAATGCTTTTCAGCGTTGGTTACACGTTACCTTATGATCAATCTGGGGTCATTTACAGCCTCTCACAAGTCCAAAATTTTCTTGCGATGAGGGGGACTCCGCCCCCTTCAAACCCCCCAAACAGAAGGGGGCACATCCCCCTTCTGGCAACCCCCTGATGCATCTTTTGGTTGGGGGGCCGCGCCGAAAAAGAGGTCACTTTTTTTAACAAACATTTCTCAAACAAAAACAAGTGTTTGGGGCCTAAATAAGGCATTTTTTCACATCATTTGAGACAACAAAAAGGGGGGGGGTGAAAAAGGCGTTAAAAGGCGTGTATATGAAGTAATGGGTTAAACAGAAAATGAATGAAAATACTTGAAATTACCCTAAATCGCGTTTTTTTTCATGTTTAAACATGGCCTGTCATATAAATTTGAAGAAAAATTGTTGTTTTGTAGATTTTTTTTATTTTTTCATTAACCCATTACTTCATGAGCATTTTTGTGAAAAATGGCTGTTTTCATTGAAAAGTCTCCCGTTACAAGTTCAAATTGCTATAATACTATAAAAACTGCTTCAACACTAATCAAACTTGGCACAAATGTGACTGGACCATTGCCCTTGCAACAACATGCTCAGGCTTAAATTTTCTGTTACCATGGCAACGAGGGGACATCTCAAAATTGCCAAAAATCACTATTTTAGCGTTGATTTTTTCCATCAAAATTGACGTTCAAAGTGCTGCAACTTCTATCAATGGATTGAGATAAGAGTCAAATGCTTTCAGCGTTGGTTACACGTTACCTTTATGATCAATCTGGGGTCATTACAGCCTCTCACAAGTCCAAAATTTCTTGGCGATGAGGGGGACTCCGCCCCCCTTCAAACCCCCCAAACAGAAGGGGGCACATCCCCCTTCTGGCAACCCCCTGATGTATCTTTTGGTTGGGGGGCCGCGCCGAAAAAGAGGTCACTTTTTTAACAACATTTCTCAAACAAAAACAAGTGTTTGGGGCCTAAATAAGGCATTTTTTCAGTCATTTGAGACAACACAAAAGGGGGGGGGGGGTGAAAAAGGCGTTAAAAGGCGTGTATATGAAGTAATGGGTTAACAGAAAATGATGAAAATACTTGAAATACCCTAAATCGCGTTTTTTCATGTTTAAACATGGCCTGGTCATATAAATTTGAAGAAAAATTGTTGTTTTGTAGATTTTTTTATTTTTTTCATTAACCCATTACTTCATGAGCATTTTGTGAAAAATGGCTGTTTTCATTGAAAAGTCTCCCGTTACAAGTTCAAATTGCTATAATACTATAAAAACTGCTTCAAACACTAATCAAACTTGGCACAAATGTTGACTGGACCATTGCCCTTGCAACAACATGCTCAGGCTTAAATTTTCTGTTACCATGGCAACGAGGGGACATCTCAAAATTGCCAAAAATCACTATTTTGCGTTGATTTTTTCCATCAAAATTGATTTCAAAGTGCTTACAACTTCTCATGGATTGAGATAGAGTCAAATGCTTTTCAGCGTTGGTTACACGTTACCTTATGATCAATCTGGGTCATTTACAGCCTCTGACAAGTCAAAATTTTCTTGGCGATGAGGGGGACTCCGCCCCCCTTCAAACCCCCCAAACAGAAGGGGCACATTCCCCTTCTGGCAACCCCCTGATGTATCTTTTGGGTTGGGGGCCCGCGCCGAAAAAGAGGTCACTTTTTTAAACAACATTTCTCAAACAAAAGCAAGTGTTTGGGGCCTAAATAAGGCATTTTTTCATCATTTGAGACAACAAAAAGGGGGGGGGGTGAAAAAGGCGTTAAAAGGCGTGTATATGAAGTAATGGGTTAACAGAAAATGATGAAAATACTTGAAAATTAACCCTTAAAAAGAAAATCGCGTTTTTTTTTTTCAATGTTTTTTTCAAACATGGCTGTCATATAAATTTGAAGAAAAATTGTTGTTTTGCTAGATTTTTTTTTTTTTTCATTAACCCATTACTTCATGAGCATTTTGTGAAAAAATGGCTGTTTTCATTGAAAAGTCTCCCGTACAAGTTCAAATTGCTATAATACTATAAAAACTGCTTCAACACTAATCAAACTTGGCACAAATGTTGACTGGACCATTGCCCTTGCAAAAACATGCTCAGGCTTAAATTTTCTGTTACCATGGCAACGAGGGACATCTCAAAATTGCCAAAAATCACTATTTTTGCGTTGATTTTTTTCCATCAAAATTGATTTCAAAGTGCTGCAACTTCTCAATGGATTGAGATAGAGTCAAATGCTTTTCAGCGTTGGTTTACACGTTACCTTATGATCAATCTGGGGTCATTTACAGCCTCTCACAAGTCCAAAATTTTCTTGGCGATGAGGGGGACTCCGCCCCCCTTCAAACCCCCCAAACAGAAGGGGGCACATCCCCCTTCTGGCAACCCCCTGATGTATCTTTTGGTTGGGGGGCCGCGCCGAAAAAAGAGGTCACTTTTTTTAACAACATTTCTCAAACAAAAACAAGTGTTTGGGGCCTAAATAAGGCATTTTTTCATCATTTGAGACAACAAAAGGGGGGGGGGGGGTGAAAAAGGCGTTAAAAGGCGTGTATATGAAGTAATTGGGTTAACAGAAAATGATGAAAATACTTGAAATTACCTAAATCGCGTTTTTTCATGTTTAAACATGGCCTGTCATATAAATTTGAAGAAAAATTGTTGTTTTTGTAGATTTTTTTTATTTTTTCATTAACCCATTACTTCATGAGCATTTTGTGAAAAATGGCTGTTTTCATTGAAAAGTCTCCCGTTACAAGTTCAAATTGCTATAATACTATAAAAACTGCTTCAACACTAATCAAACTTGGCACAAATGTTGACTGGACCATTGCCCTTGCAACAACATGCTCAGGCTTAAATTTTCTGTTACCATGGCAACGAGGGGACATCTCAAAATTGCCAAAAATCACTATTTTGCGTTGATTTTTTCCATCAAAATTGATTTCAAAGTGCTACAACTTCTCAATGGATTGAGATACAGTCAAATGCTTTTCAGCGTTGGTTACACGTTACCTTATGATCAATATGGGGTCATTTACAGCCTCTCACAAGTCCAAAATTTTCTTGGCGATGAGGGGGACTCCGCCCCCCTTCAAACCCCCCAAACAGAAGGGGGCACATCCCCCTTCTGGCAACCCCCTGATGTATCTTTTGGTTGGGGGGCCGCGCCGAAAAAGAGGTCACTTTTTTTAACAACATTTCTCAAACAAAAACAAGTGTTTGGGGCCTAAATAAGGCATTTTTTCATCATTTGAGACAACAAAAGGGGGGGGGTGAAAAAGGCGTTAAAAGGCGTGTATATGAAGTAATGGGTTAACAGAAAATGATGAAAATACTTGAAATTACCCTAAATCGCGTTTTTTCATGTTTAAACATGGCCTGTCATATAAATTTGAAGAAAAAATTGTTGTTTTGTAGATTTTTTTATTTTTTCATTAACCCATTACTTCATGAGCATTTTGTGAAAAATGGCTGTTTTCATTGAAAAGTCTCCCGTTACAAGTTCAAACTGCTATAATACTATAAAAATGCTTCAACACTAATGTCAAACTTGGCACAAATGTTGACTGGACCATTGCCCTTGCAACAACATGCTCAGGCTTAAATTTTCTGTTACCATGGCAACGAGGGGACATCTCAAAATTGCCAAAAATCACTATTTTGCGTTGATTTTTTCCATCAAAATTGATTTCAAAGTGCTGCAACTTCTCAATGGATTGAGATAGAGTCAAATGCTTTTCAGCGTTGGTTACACGTTACCTTATGATCAACCTGGGGTCATTTACAGCCTCTCACAAGTACAGAAATTTTCTTGGCGATGAGGGGGACTCCGCCCCCTTCAAACCCCCCAAACAGAAGGGGGCACATCCCCTTCTGGCAACCCCCTGATGTATCTTTTGGTTGGGGGGCCGCGCCGAAAAAGAGGTCACTTTTTTTAACAACATTTCTCAAACAAAAACAAGTGTTTGGGGCCTAAATAAGGCATTTTTTCACCATTTGAGACAACAAAAGGGGGGGGGGTTGAAAAAAGGCGTTAAAAAAGGCGTGTATATGAAGTAATGGGTTAACAGAAATGATGAAAATACTTGAAATTACCCTAAATCGCGTTTTTTCATGTTTAAACATGGCCTGTCATAAAAATTTGAAGAAAAATTGTTGTTTTGTAGATTTTTTTATTTTTTTCATTAACCCATTACTTCATGAGCATTTTGTGAAAAATGGCTGTTTTCATTGAAAAGTCTCCCGTTACAAGTTCAAATGCTATAATACTATAAAAAACTGCTTCACACTAATCAAACTTGGCACAAATGTTGACTGACCATTGCCCTTGCAACAACATGCTCAGGCTTAAATTTTCTGTTACCATGGCAAACGAGGGGACATCTCAAAAATTGCCAAAAATCACTATTTTGCGTTGATTTTTTCCATCAAAATTGATTTCAAAGTGCTACAACTTCTCAATGGATTGAGATAGAGTCAAATGCTTTTCAGCGTTGGTTACACGTTACCTTAATGATCAATATGGGGTCATTTACAGCCTCTACAAGTCCAAAATTTTCTTGGCGATGAGGGGGACTCCGCCCCCCTTCAAACCCCCAAACAGAAGGGGGCACATCCCCCTTCTGGCAACCCCCTGATGTATCTTTTGGTTGGGGGGCCGCGCCGAAAAAGAGGTCACTTTTTTTAACAACATTTCTCAAACAAAAACAAGTGTTTGGGGCCTAAATAAGCATTTTTTTCACCATTTGAGACACAAAAAGGGGGGGGGGGGTGAAAAAGCGTTAAAAGGCGTGTATATGAAGTAATGGGTTAACAGAAAATGATGAAAATACTTGAAATTACCCTAAATCGCGTTTTTTTATGTTTAAACATGGCCTGTCATATAAATTTGAAGAAAAATTTTTGTTTTGTAGATTTTTTTATTTTTTTTCATTTACCCATTACTTCATGAGCATTTTGTGAAAAATGGCTGTTTTCATTGAAAAGTCTCCCGTTACAAGTTCAAATTGCTATAATACAATAAAAACTGCTTCAACACTAATGCAAACTTGGCACAAATGTTGACTGGACCATTGCCTTTGCAACAACATGCTCAGGCTTAAATTTTCTGTTACCATGGCAACGAGGGGACATCTCAAAATTGCCAAAAATCACTATTTTGCGTTGATTTTTTCCATCAAAATTGACTTCAAAGTGCTACAACTTCTCAATGGATTGAGATAGAGTCAAATGCTTTTCAGCGTTGGTTACACGTTACCTTATGATCAATATGGGGTCATTTACAGCCTCTCACAAGTCCAAAATTTTCTTGGCGATGAGGGGTCTCCGCCCCCCTTCAAACCCCCCAAACAGAAGGGGGCACATTCCCCTTCTGGCAACCCCCTGATGTATCTTTTGGATGGGGGGCGCGCGCCGAAAAAGAGGTCACTTTTTTTAACAACATTTCTCAAACAAAAACAAGTGTTCGGGCCTAAATAAGGCATTTTTTTTCACCATTTGAGACAACAAAAGGGGGGGGGGGTGAAAAAGGCGTTAAAAGGCGTGTATATTGAAGTAATGGGTTAACAGAAAATGATGAAAATACTTGAAATTACCCTAAATCGCGTTTTTTCATGTTTAAACATGGCCTGTCATATAAATTTGAAGAAAAATTGTTGTTTTGTAGATTTTTTTATTTTTTTCATTAACCCATTACTTCATGAGCATTTTGTGAAAAATGGCTGTTTTCATTGAAAAGTCTCCCGTTACAAGTTCAAACTGCTATAATACTATAAAAACTGCTTCAACACTAATCAAACTTGGCACAAATGTTGACTGGACCATTGCCCTTGCAACAACATGCTCAGGCTTAAATTTTCTGTTACCATGGCAACGAGGGGACATCTCAAAATTGCCAAAAAATCACTATTTTGCGTTGATTTTTTTCCATCAAAATTGACTTCAAAGTGCTACAAACTTCTCTCAATGGATTGAGATAGAGTCAAATGCTTTTCAGCGTTGGTTACACGTTACCTTATGATCAATAAATGGGGTCATTTACAGCCTCTCACAAGTCCAAAATTTCTTGGCGATGAGGGGGACTTCCGCCCCCTTCAGACCCCCCAAACAGAAGGGGGCACATCCCCCTTCTGGGCAACCCCCTGATGTATCTTTTGGATGGGGGGGCCGCGCCGAAAAAGAGGTCACTTTTTTTTAACAACATTTCTCAAACAAAAAACAAGTGTTTGGGGGCCTAAATAAGGCATTTTTTCACCATTTGAGACCACAAAAAGGGGGGGGGGGTGAAAAAGGCGTTAAAAGGCGTGTATATGAAGTAATGGGTTAACAGAAAATGATGAAAATACTTGAAATTACCCTAAATCGCGTTTTTTTCATGTTTAAACATGGCCTGTCATATAAATTTGAAGAAAAATTGTTGTTTTGTAGATTTTTTTTATTTTTTCATTAACCCATTACTTCATGAAGCATTTTGTGAAAAATGGCTGTTTTCATTGAAAAGTCTCCCGTTACAAGTTCAAACTGCTATAATACTATAAAAACTGCTTCAACACTAATCAAACTTGGCACAAATGTTGACTGGACCATTGCCCTTGCAACAACATGCTCAGGCTTAAATTTTCTGTTACCATGGCAACGAGGGGACATCTCAAAATTGCCAAAAATCACTATTTTTGCGTTGATTTTTCCAAATCAAAATTGACTTCAAAGTGCTACAACTTCTCAATGGATTGAGATAGAGTCAAATGCTTTTCAGCGTTGGTTTACACGTTACCTTATGATCAATATGGGTCATTTACAGCCTCTCACAAGTCCAAAATTTTCTTGGCGATGAGGGGGACTCCGCCCCCTTCAAACCCCCAAACAGAAGGGGGCACATCCCCCTTCTGGCAACCCCCTGATGTATCTTTTGGATGGGGGGCCGCGCCGAAAAAGAGGTCACTTTTTTTAACAACATTTCTCAAACAAAAAAACAAGTGTTGGGGGCCTAAATAAGGCATTTTTTCACCATTTGAGACCACAAAAGGGGGGGGGTGAAAAAGGCGTTAAAAGGCGTGTACATGAAGTAATGGGTTAAACAGAAAATGATGAAAATACTTGAAATTACCCTAAATCGCGTTTTTTCATGTTTAAACATGGCCTGTCATATAAATTTGAAGAAAAATTGTTGTTTTGTAGATTTTTTTATTTTTTTCATTAACCCATTACTTCATGAGCATTTTGTGAAAAATGGCTGTTTTTCATTGAAAAGTCTCCCGTTACAAGTTCAAACTGCTATAATACTATAAAAACTGCTTCAACACTAATCAAACTTGGCACAAATGTTGACTGGACCATTGCCCTTGCAACAACATGCTCAGGCTTAAATTTTCTGTTACCATGGCAATGAGGGGACATCTCAAAATTGCCAAAAATCACTATTTTGCGTTGATTTTTTCCATCAAAATTGACTTCAAAGTGCTACAACTTCTCAATGGATTGAGATAGAGTCAAATGCTTTTTCAGCGTTGGTTACACGTTACCTTATGATCAATATGGGGTCATTTACAGCCTCTCACAAGTCCAAAATTTTCTTGGCGATGAGGGGGACTCCGCCCCCCTTCAACCCCCCAAACAGAAGGGGGCACATCCCCTTCTGGCAACCCCTGATGTATCTTTTGGATGGGGGGCCGCGCCGAAAAAGAGGTCACTTTTTTTAACAACATTTCTCAAACAAAAACAAGTGTTGGGGGCCTAAATAAGGCATTTTTTCACCATTTGAGACCACAAAAGGGGGGGGGGGGTGAAAAAGGCGTTAAAAGGCGTGTATATGAAGTAATGGGTTAAGAGTACAAAATAAATGTTTTCAATGTAATACTATCATGTTGTATTTAATAATTTGTTCTGAGTTAATGGGAACACAACATTCCTCTCATAAATTTTAAACATGCGAATCGTATAATTTTGGACTTTATAATACATTCTTTGTGCATTGAATCCGCCATGAGGCATCATTGATATGAATACGAATGTGAACGTTGATAGACGATTTTGTGATTGATCAGAATTTTAATCAGAAAAAAAAAACTGTCAGTGAATTTCAATTGATATTGAAACCATTTACAATGTATGAATTATTGAATCATTAAGTTTGCTTTTGAATTTACATTTATGTAAATACTGTGTATGAAAAGGTCTAATGTACAGATTTTAATATTTGGTTGTTCGACTATGTATTTTAAGAATACCAAGAATTATTCAATAGGACAAGGTACAATGTACCTTTGGAATACATGTACTTTTACCACTACAGTATTAATGGATTTTCCTTAGGCCTTGAAAGGAAAAAAGACTCCCTTTAAGTACAACAAAAAGGACACAAATAAAAATGTAATATTATCAATGTAATTGTGCCTGAGTCTGTTAACGAACGGTAGTGGCAAAAACAAGGTACCACTCACGCCCCCCCAGCACCGGCTTGATATCTTTTAGGATGACAATAATGATTACCGTCCCACTTTACGCACAGACTGAATTGAGATTTACGTCCGAACATCTTGTCTTAAAATCTACCCAAAATACAATAATTAATAGAATGCTTAAAGTAAAAAAAGCAAATGAAAACTATAATATTGTTTTGGTACACTTCTGTTAATTCTTTGAAATATAAACAGTTAGCAAAATATTAACATTTTGCATCAATAACATGACTTGTATGTCCAGTGTCAATGAGGGACAAATCTTGTTGCGATTTTTTTCACCGGCATGTCTAGAAATATTTTTTTTAAAGATTGAAGCTGGAAAATATATTATAATATTTTCTATGTGGGCATGTGCCCGTATGGTGATTTTGAAATTCATTCTAAAACTGTGGAATATGATGGTCATTAGATTGGTTTTATCAATGTTACAATTCTAGGCGATTTTCTTCTTTCTCTATACGACAGTGCACTGTGGCTTTGGAGATAGTGTATTGATTTTAGACATAGAAATTCCTCTACAGCAGGCATTGGGCTTTCATTTTCTATAATCTTCCTTACAAGTATTGTCGGAATTTAAAAAAAGAAATCAGCGATGATAAGTGTTTGAATTAGTTATATTAACTTCATTCAATAAGAAATTAAATTTTATTTAATTAATGGATTATAATAAAAATCATTATTGGGAAACGAAAATTGGTTCATATTGGCAAAGTTAATGAGAAAGTTTTACGCTCAATGAAAGCGGAAGAAATGAATAGATTTAACCAATTACAATGTGTGCATGAGGATTTTCTCTTAGGACGAGATTTAAACATTAATAAACGTATGCTATCGAACACTGGACCAAGTTAAATGGATTAAATTTGTAATGTAACATGAGCGTGTTGTGCGTTTTTGATCAAGTTAAATTATAACTATCTAGCGGTTGAAATAATATACGTATTTAAGTACACGTGAAGATTTTGATGTATTAGTACCATCATAATAAATTGGAATTATTATTCAATCTCGTTCGGCTTCCTTAGTATCAGATAACCATCCAGTCTTGATATATGTTTTAGAATAAAATATCATTGACGAATTATGGCAATCTGCTAGATAGTTATGGAATATTCTTAGTGTGTGTTGTTCGTGTGTGCGGCGGGAGGTTCAATGTTAAAGCGTATACGATTAGGACACACCAGCTACAGTATATTCTGAAATTGTTGTGAATCTAACAACCACTGGTGAACCAAGGCGTTCGTCATCAAATGATTCAAGTTATGATATAATTGCAGAATTTCTTGAGAAAGTTGAAGAGTACGAACGAAATAAGGAAAATTGTAAACCAGGTACGCAATTTAATTTAGGCAAAGGAGTGATTCAACAATATGGAATAAACAGATTTAAAAGACAAGCTCTTGTAGCCGTCAACAGGGCAAATTTTTTGACAAGAATATGGAAAACTGCCCCACAAGAGGTTCTTGATTCGGAATACCTCTTTTATACTCAAGTCCGAAATTTTGTTGAAGGTGATCATGACATTTTTGCTGCTGGTAATTGTTATGACTATAGGGAGTATAAAGGTTTATACCTGTTCTGTCCCTTTGCCTACAGAACAGAGAACGGGACTATCAATGTGAAGGATTTGTCAATTGAATATGATTACTTGGGGAATACATCCGAATGGTTTTACGAAGCAAAGAAGCATGCTGCCAATATAGACAATTTTAATATCACCTATGGTAAGTTGTCTTAATATTTTTTATATAATGCTAACTAGGAAAATACTGAGTCTTTTTAGAAAGATATTATTTTATATCTATGTATATAATTGATCTTGCTTTATTAAATGTTTAGATGGCATGGATATTGTTTTGTGAACTCACATAAAACATAAAGTCTTATTATGCCTCACAAATGCTATAATTTTTATTTCTCAAAAACATTGATTTTTGGTACCTTTTTACAACAAAATAACTCATTTGTCACGTAAATTAACAATATTTTTACTTCTTTTGCTTTTTGTTTTAGTAATTGGTATAATTATAGTGAATTAGAATTTTGTATGGAAGTCAAAATACTACTTTGTTTACATTTTGCTACCTTTATGACACATAACTGCACATTCAGCTCTACATGCTTCTGTTGTTGAACACATAACGTGCTCTACATCCATTATTTAAACATTATTCAACACATGTTTGATTAACAAAATTATGGATTTCTGAGGCATAATGTGCTTTTAAATTTTTGCGTTCATATGAATCGATTCAACTGGCATTGTAAAATGTACCGTTCCACCGCAATGGAGAATATAAACTCTTACTTTTATTCGCAGTAAAAACAGCCACATTCTAATTAGTTTTCTCCCTTAGTGTGATACAAATCTTATTCACTCAACACAAAGAATATACTCTTTACAAATGTTTAAATCATCTTTATAATTTGTCATTTTACTAGAAATGCACTATGCTATCTTATACATAAGATACAAAGATAAATGAAAATTTACCAAAAATTATGCAAACTTGTAAACCGTATAGCATTTTGAAAACCATCAATTCACTCTGTCTGGAATTCGAAAACGCAGTTATAAAGAACGATAAACCTGTTCATTTTATATGAATAATATGTCGGGTGTAAGTTCTGTTTTGTATTTGTTATAATTATATAACTTGAACACCAGTCAGCTGAAATTGTTAACGTGATACAGTGATAATATTTATCTGCTCAACTGGTCTATTCCAGCTAAAAGTTTTAATATCTTAATGAATTTTAATTTGTTTCCACTTTATGAAAAAATGATATATTACTTAAATGGTAATAACCGTTAAATGTGAAATTTCTGCAATTACACCTTATTTTGAACAACATAAAAATGAAATGATAAAATGTCAAGAATTGGTAAAAAAAATATTCGCGGAAATGCAAGTCTCTTTAATTCTAAAAAAAATAAACTAGTGTATTTTATTTGATATTACCTGGTTGTCTATGTAAAATGATGTCACAGAAAACGTACATCTATGAATTATAGATGCTAAAATCATTCTTTGGTAGTATAATTATTAAACGACTAACTCAAGAGTTATGAAAAGTAATCACTATCACGTGCACATATGCACATATTTGTGTTATAATATAATTAGTAAAGCATTTTTATGTATAAAACTGAAAGATTTATCTCTCTATAGAATGAAAACAAAACAGATAATAAGAGAATTATTTATGTTGGTTTCGTTTTTAACCTCCAAAAAGACAAACATTCTGTAATTCGTTTAGGTTTTAATGACGGTCAGGTGATAGTATTTTGATTATTCATAAAGAAAAAGCGGCTTTCACAAAAACAACGTAAATCTAACAATTTTGTTAAGGTATTTTAATAGACGTCTTCATTTATAAAAGGAATATAGTACATGAAAAACTTTTCGCTTGGTATAATTTGCAATCGTGTAAAATTGTTTGGCCTTATTATATAGATTGATTAATAATGTATGAAATGAATTGATGGATGTGGCAAAAGACCTTTCGGAATCTTGCAGAGCTATAACTGTTCCAGTAGATTCTAACTTATCCGTGTGAGTTCTTTATTCACCCTATTTCCATGTGTGTTCTGTATATGAAGTGTTTTGAAGCTGCTTTTCCATTGCTGTTCTTCAAATTTTAAAATGTTTTAATTATATTTAATAACGGCAATAAAAATGTTTCAATCGGGTATTCTTACAAATGTTTCTTGAAAGAAAAATTTGATTTATGTGTTAGTGATATGGTATTTTTATATGATAATTTACAAAACTGTGTTTATGGTGACTTTCCTGCTTTTCTGGTACAGGAAGACCTCAGGTGCCCATCCCGCTCCGTGCATTGGATAATCATCCAGGAACGGGCACCTGAGTAGAACTACACCGACGTTCTGTAAGTAGCTGGATAGCTTTCTTACATAAAGAATCCAAGGGGTTTCCTGAGCGGGAGTCGAACCCTTGGTGCTGAGGGAAAAATGGTTGAAGTCAAAACAAAAACTTTTTGGGCCCACGATTTACTAAATAATGATAAATTCGGTTTTCATGTTATCTGAACTTTTTTTGACCAAGTCAACCTGATTATTTGTTTGAAATTTTTTAGCTAAAATTAAAACCTAGCTGTCAAAAAATAAAAAAAATTGCAGGGTTTACACTTTTTTCAAAATATTGCAAAATATGACGATATTTTTTTTAATACCACCCTATTTCGGGCTTAAATGTTCTTTAAAATATTTAACACATGACAAGTGAAATAATTCCCCAGAGCTCGAGGGTTTCCCCTCTTTTAAGCAAATAACGAGTGTTAAATTTAAATTTTATATTTTATAATTAAATGGAAATTTGGGGATAGTTGTTACCAGAAAATTATAACTATAAACTTAAAATTTAAAAAAAGAAAAACAAATAATTTTTAACACGAAATAGCACATGTTCATTCAGTGCTTTGGAACACTTGCCGTTATTGTCACCGGGATTTCAACTATTCTTTGGACATATCTAATGTAATCTCCAGTATTGACCTGAAACGAAACTATTTCAGGAAAGAAGCAAATTTAAAAGAATACCATAAATCATATTAAGCATAAATGAGAATTTGTTAAAATAAGATAAAAACAATTCTAGAAATGTTTGATTGTTTCTTTGTTTTACGTCACAGCGACACAGTAAATGTCATTTGGCGACTCACCAGCTTTACTGGTGGAGGACGATCTCATGTGCCCTTTCGTGCATTATTTCAGGCACGAACAGGCACCTGACTAGAACCACCTACGTTCCGTATGCTAGCTGAAAAGCTTCCTCACATGAAAGAATTCAAAGTCCCTGTCAGGATTCGAATCCACATGGGTGAGAAATTCTAGAAATACAGACTGAATATCAAGATATACAAGAGCCTTTCAACTGTTAAAAATAAGTAAGACAAATACAAAAAGAGGTTAAAATCAAACTTTGAATAGAAGAGCTCTAACTGAAATTGTGATACAGATTGTTATATGGATGTATCAAAGATTTTTTTGGGAATTTACTACGAAAGTATTCAAGTGTTTGGTGTTCGTAGACTTCTTTCATTTCTTTCTTTCTTCTGTCGTTGATTTTAATATTCCAAAATGATTATCTTATTGTCTTCTCGTTTTTAACTTGCTGTTTGAGATCAGCAGTCTATGTACTTCAGCCTATTTCTTTTTCGTTAATGATACATATATTCTTCAAACCATGCCAGGAATATCCATATTTCAATTTTTTTTAAATATGTATAAATCGCAATAAGAATTTTAAAATCCTAACAAAGATGTGCAAACTTCGCTTAATTTATCAGTAAAAATGCAATTGTTGACTGGTTAAATCTACATTTCCTCGTTTCGTCTTTCATAGTGACATAACTTTTTGTGTGTATGATTCAACTTCCTTTTGGTGTAAAGTTTTAAAAGAAATATTGCTGACCATTTTATAAATCATACATTTTAATAAGATAAATATGGCCTATATTCATGTTTTAATTAATAATATTTGAGTGGAGCATCGCCCATCTAGGGCCTATCTCAATTGAATTGCAATTGTCAACCTTAAACATAGAGGCACGTTATGGTAAACCTTTGTATATTGACAATTATAGACAAGCGGCATAAATTTATAGATGCTCAAGAAATTAATTTACATTACTGTGCATTATTTAAAGACATATAAAACAAGATGGTGATTAAAGAGTTATCCAAATGTAGTGTCATGTCGAAAATGATGGAAAAAGATTAAGAAAAGAAAACAAATGTTGTATCGCTCTTATTACAATTAGAGCACATTTGAAAGATCTTTATGTAATGTTTTCTTTTTGTTTTCTACATTCCGATAATACTCAATTCACAAGATATCTGGCAAGGCTTGTAATAGAATATTCCACTTATCTGGCTTCTCAAAGGTGTTTAATCACGATTAGGCATTTTCCTACGATATTTTGTCTGCATTCTCAAAGGAATTTGTGCGTTATTGTATAAAATGGAGTTTGTACTTTGATGCTGGTATTTTTTCTTTCTCACATGATTGGATAGCCGTATCTCAATAAGATATAATGGACAATCTTTTGAAAATATTCTTTTTATGAATAAATGTACAGAATGTTTGAGAATTGTATTTGATATGCTTAATTGATAGCTTGACAATTGATAATAGCTTCATAATTGAAAAGGTAACTTGTGCCTGGTGTACCCACTGATGACAAACTGCAAACGTCCTATTGTGGCAAAGATTTTGATGTCTGTGACTGTCCAACATGTGCAGTTTTTTGTTGTTCGTTGTTTTTTGTTTGTTTTTTCTAAGAAAGCACAACCAGGTAACATATAATTGAGATTTAGTCTGTATCTTTCTACATACAGGTATTTGACATAGTTACATTTCCTTATATATTTATAGCTTTTTAAATGTTTGTCATTAACATCTTATAATTTTCAAGGATTCATTGTTAAAAGTCAAGACATTTAAATTCAATTTTAAATGGTGCACTTAGGCCTGCTGCTTTTAAAATATATGCTGTCTAAGTAACAAATAATTTAAATTGATATTTACATTTTAAAAGATACAGTCCTAAACATTGAACAATTTCTAACCATCTCATCTCTTTTAATCGCTTTACACTTATTGCAATATTAAAACAGATGAATAGAAAATAATTGATAAATATAAGGATAATAAACTTGCAAACAAACCTCGTTTCAATTATTGAAAATCAAACGTACGTTGTTTGCTTTGAAGATCGATTTCTAATCCCGCTAGAGTTAATAAAAACACTTTAATGATTTTGATAGTCTTATTGTTTGAAAGGCTGAATCGATTAGCTCTCAAGTCTAGCGATAGCTCTGTCAACAACAGGTGAATGCGGCCAATAACGAGGAGCCATACCAAACGCTAAAGTTTGCCTGTTCAATCCTAAATTTTTGCCGGTGCTAGGGGGCTTGGGGATGTTGCACTTTTTCATTCTCTGTCGGCTCAATCAAACCTTTTCATGTAATTTTGTTGTGATAAATGCTTCCGAGGGATTACATTTTATCCAGATTTTTAAATGGCAAGAACAAATGTATTAAATAAGACGTTCAACGCTAAATTGTTGGTACAAAGTAACATTTATCCGTTCCCTTAAACTAAGTTTTATAACCTAAGATCCCCTTTCAAAACTCCATTTTATTTAGTTCCGCCCAATGTTTTCTCGTTTAGGGCAAAAGCATTCTTTTACTTGGGGACCATTCGCCGCTTTTCATGGAATGGCACTACTGTGTCACATTAAAGGTTCCATGATAACCGCCGTATGAAAACATCTGCGGATGTTTCTAAATTCAAAATTTCACCATTTTCGTGTTTAAATGTTGAATTCTGCTTAAGCCGGTGCGAGGGGGCATGGACAGTTACTTGCACATTTCAGTACCGTCCATGAACAGGCTCAATCAAACCGAGCCTGCAACATTTTCAATTTTGTTGTGTTGGACTTTCTTTAGGGATTCTGTTTTTCTCTATTTTATTATTCTAAGCGTTGTATGAAGATACCATCATTTCAAGCATAAACATAAAATGTTAATTTAGATGACATCACATCTCATTGCATTGCTTTTATGTTTTATTTTATAAATCATGATGTCGTTTAATCAATTTTTATTGCAATAATCAGAAAAAACCTGGTCCCTTCGGATTAACCATCATTCAGCAATATTAATGAAACAATTGTTTCTAGGTCGCAATGACGTTATTAAGAAAAAATATGAGTGATCTAGCACGAGTTACATGTCCCTCTAGGATGACAAATTAAACAAGTTACAACCTAAATAGGACCAGCATTTCTTATATATAATATACTGTTGTATTTCGTTGTGTTTTTTAAGAAGAGTAGATTAGAATAGCAGATAATTCACGGCACAAGAGACAATATCATTTAGATTGAACATAAAGAGGGATATATGATCAAAATATAACATCTACGATAAAATAGAGAAAATAACAAGCCCTATAGAAAGTCCAAAACGGCAAGGTTGAAAATGTTACAGGCTCATAGAAAGCACTATCAAGCGCAAACTACCGTCAACGCCCTCTAGCACCGGCTTAAGCAAAATTAAACATTTAAACATGAAAATGGTGCAATTTAGAAGTTAGAAACATCTGCAGATGTGTTCATACGGCATGACACATGTTTACACAAAACTCTTTTCCCCTTACATTCATTATAGTCATTTTATTTATTTGATAATATACAAAGTTTCAAAGAAGCATCTAACAAAGTTTGTTAATCATGGCACGTAAAATAATGAAACGAACTGTTTTCCTGTTGTTCTTTGCAGTGTTTTATGAATTATACAACTTAATCTTCGTCATATAATGACACTATTTACCAGTCCATGGGAATTTCGTACAATACATCATAGACAAGTAGTAATCAATCACACTTTATACTTGTGCATACTTCAAAATCTAATTATGTGGCATCAAGAATTGGCCTGTCTCTGCTCTTAAAGTCAGTTGTCTACAGAGTTATGTGTGAACCAAATTAAGATGTCCTTTGAATACAAAGCTGGAGAAAGTTTTGATCTACGTGTTCCCTTTGTGACTCTGTGCAGCAGCATAAAAGGACATTTGAAAAAAAATGAACTCATTGCGCGAGAAAGATAATTTTTCATTTGTTAAAGTCTTAGTGTTGGGCAAGTATGTGATACTAAACATTTGCAATTAATACCATTACTAGAACTATGCGTTACATTTTTTAAATCTGGCATAAATAATTCAGACACTTTATTAAATCAGTTTATATCAAACGCTTTTACCAAAATATATTTATCTTTTAACAATTCTTATATGCGTTACGGACAAATGAATTGTACAATATAAAGGAACACCAAGCCTTAAATGCTATTGTTTTTATTCTTTTTTGCTGTCATGTTAAATTTTTTTAAGAATACGTTTTGTCCATACACGGGTATCTGACCAATCGTTTGCTTCTTTTGGGTTGGGTTTTGGCAATGAAAACACGTAGTGATTTAGTATTTTGAATGGAAGTCCAATATTTAACTACCTTTAGCACAAATTTTAGATGAAAAGCATCTCATGTGTTCTAAATCTATTTAAAACCAGTTTGAAACACATCTTTATCCTTTCCGCAGATTGTTTATAATTTAATCATTTCTGAGACTTAATGTGGCTTATTTTTGTGGTAAGCATAAGGGTTTTTACTAAAACAACATTTTCCTGCACCGTTATTTGACGTTATTAGTACAGCTGCTTAGAATACTAAAACCGCCCATCAAATGTTAAAAAACAAGTTCTGCACGATATAAATTTTATGAAGACATGCAAAGCATTCTTCGTAAAAGATCATCTATATGTGTATTTCATAATATAACAAGGAAACACTAGCTTTGATCATTAAACTTATGGACTATAGATATTGTTACATATGTTCAAGAATTTATTTTATTTTATTTTGATTTTGATCCAAATTAAAATATGCACCATATAATATTTAGTACCTGTATAAAAATATATGAATATCTTTTTTCTCAGGTGAATCATATTTACATATTTTTAGCTACGTAAAACTTGCATAAAATGAGGATAGATACACGCGAATTGAATTTCTTGCATGTATATTTAAAAAAAACAGCACTCAAAAATAAATTCGCGTGCATATTGTAGACAACTGTTGTCGTCGTCATTCGGGTAATTTTAAAAAACTATTTTGGGAAACCCGAATTATTCATTTCCCAAAGAGCGTCATAAATTTAATTTAAAAAAACCCCGGGGCCCAGACATAAAAAAATTTTTTTTTCCCAAAATTTTTTCCTTTAAACTTTTAAAATTTTGGATTTTTTTAACTATTGGCGTTTAAATAAATTCGTGAAAATTTTTTTTGTTTCTGTCTAAAATGTTCCCCCCCTTTTTAAAGCAAGAAGAAGAAAAAAATTTGTTTGAAAATTGCCTAATTTTGACGTTTATCAACTCATTTCCTAGTTGTAGACATTTAAACAACAATAATTCAAAAGATATACTGCATAAAGGTAACATTACTTATTATGTCACAAGAATATTTGAAAATTGAAGCAAGCGAGATTTTATAATTATAACTATTCTTCGGGGTTTTTCAAAAGTCAATGCATTTGGAGAAACAATATAACATATATATACATTATTAGATCTAAAAGTGTTAAACTGAAAATATTTATATAAAACAATCATAGAAAAGTTGTACAACAACAAACGCTACGGATGTTCTTTATGGTTTTGTTAAACGTATTCATTTACTTTCAACTCTACATTATGCATGCGGTATGCAACAACATTTTAACTTTATGAAATTTGCGTTATCTGGACAAAAGCTATTTTAATACAGGTAGTTAAATATATTTAGGACACTTCAGTCTATATTTTTGAACACAGAACGTTAGATTGATGAAATAATGCCTCAAAGTTTATCAGTGGGTTCACATGTCATAAAATTCGCCTCGGATACCCTGGTATGACATTTGGTGACCCGTGACCCAAATGCTATTTTCAATTGAAAACATGGCTTTGCAATTATAAATAATGGTGTATTTATTCAATAACAGACATTGTACAAAAACATGTTGGATTTATATTGTTTTGAGAGATGATTTAAAAATTATTTGTTTGTTTTTATTTAAAATCGTACACTTAAAAATAGTGTATGGTCCGTTACTAAAATAGATGCTAGAATTCCCAAAAACTTGAAGTCCCGCGAGATTTCATTTGAAAGCAGACTCCATATTGGTAAACATTCTCTTCATATTTCCCTAACATATAGTTGGGTACACAATGTCATTGAAGTTTCATTTAAAAACAAAACATGAATTGATTCAAAATTGATTTGTTTATCAAATTTATCAAATGGTATTTTTATTTGATCAAAATTTGATTAATAAGAGTAATTTTAATAGGTTTTTATACTGCACACGAACTGCCAAAATTCTGGTAGACTTTGCATATAGGGTTGATCCATAACTTTACTGTCGCACAGCGTCAAAATAAAAGCGACTTATAAAATTATGAAAGCTAGAACTAAAATAGCACTAGATAAACTGTGTGCCATTAGTTTCAGAAAGATCAGAAGTCTAATGAACTCTTCACTAAATATCATCTATAGCAACATCAATTTCTACTGTGAATTCGTAGGAGTGCTTTTAGACAACTAAATAAAATATATCTATTCCGTATGAGAGAAAGAACCTGTTACAATGTGTGAATTAAAGTAGAGCATGTCCTCAATATTTACAAAAATAGAGAAAAACGGAATCCTTAAAGAAAATTAAGAATGTTGCAGACTCGGTTTGATTGATCCTGTTCATGAAAGGTTCTGTAAGTTACCGTCAATGCCCCCTAGCACCGGCTTAAGCAGAATTCAAAAAAAGTTCATTTCGGATACGCCTTCGTTAAAAATGTGGGCAATGACATGACCTTTCAGGAGAAACATTTTAGTTACCTACCATAGAATTAATTCATTGTCTCTAGTGCAATATTTAAAAAAAACAGAGAAAAGAAAAACCGTGTCCCTAATTAACACAAAAAACGACAAAATTGAAAATGTTGCAGACTCGGTTTGTTTGTGTATGTTCATGAACCGTACTGGAAAGTGCAAGTTATCATCCATGCCCCCTAGCACCGGCTTAAGCAGAATTAAAAGCCCTAATTATGTTGAGCCAAAAAGAGTATATTTTTGGTCATGACAGTGTGTGTAGAGAGAATTATAATATGCACAAAACGTTTGCTTTGCCGTACTTTATGGTGCCAGAAACCAGTGAACGTTCATGTCATTAAGTATAATATAAACAGTTGCTCCATATCATAAAATGATTGTTTCTGAGTGGAGGCATTAAATAACAAATAGCTTGTTAATAGGAAGTATTGGAATGTCAATTAAAGATGAATTACAATATAAATAGCCATACCATTTGTTCTTAATTATCAAGGATTTAGGAAAACCAGATAAGGTTTAAAGATAAAATTGATGATGTTATTTCATGTCAATTTTACTCACTCAATACTATAAATAAGAAACAAAAGAACAAATGATTCTGACATGTTTGTTTCAGAAAGCAAAATCAACAGATAGTGTAGCTTGAATAAATGATCAAAATTTATTTTTATGTGAATTGTTGAAATATTTTCTTATAAATTAAATCTAAAAGGTTTTAATACATGCTTCTCATTCATTAGTCAAACTTTTAAGTAAATTATGATATTACAATATATACCCATTGCAAGTAAAGAATGCTTAATAATGTGGTGTGGCATTCCGTTAGTTTATTTACCATTAGTCACTTAAAAAATAGAAGAAGAAAAAACAGAATCCTTAAAAAACGCCGAAAACGGTAAGATTGAAATATTGCAGGCTCGGTTTGATTAAGTCTGTTCATGGACGGTACTGGAAAAAGCAAGCTACCGCCCAAGCCCCTAGACGTCCTAATATTTCTTTTTCTGAAAAGAAATACTCGGAAAAAAACACATGTGGCCAGATAGTGCACACTATTAACAGATATTTTACTATCAATGGATTATCATCTGCGGATGGTTCAAAATTTAAAATTGTACCATTTCATGTTAAATGTTGAATTCTGCTTAAGCCGGTGCTTGGTGGCGTGGGCGGTAGTTTGCACTTGACAGTACAGTCCATAAACAGACTCAATCAAACTGAGTATGCAACATTTTCAATTTTGCCGTGTTTGGGCTTTCTTTGTTTTTATTTTCTCTATTTTATAAATGTAACAGGTCCCAATTTCAGAGATAGTATCAAAGCATTTGGTATACCCGAGCACTTTCTTATTTGAAGAGTCCACTGAACAATTATATGAAACATTTGCTATACATGGATGATTTTTGTTGAAATATATCGTTTTTCCTGAATGAATGAATTTTGTAATCTTTTTTTGTTTCTTTCAATACCTTTCATTTCCAATCAGTTTGACAAAGAACATTCAAAACTCTAGTTTTGTAAAAAAAAAAAATGGTTATGCAATTAGGTAATCTGTTATATGCGGCGCAAACCATGTAAAAGTAGCATTTAACGCTTTGTTAATGTAGAAAAAAAAACTAACAGCGAGAGATATAATCAGCAACGATTTAAGTACGTCCCATACTGTCCAAATATTCTGCCGCTTTTAAATTGTTTCAGCATGCAGTAACATTAGATTTAACGACGTGATATGCAAATTTATGGCAAGATTTGATCTAGGATAGATTACGCTCTGGTGCATGCAATTAAAACTGATTATCCCACACATGTTTTATTTTTGAATCTTTAATCATCGGTATAACCTCAATGTGTACATTGTTATATCAATTATGTGTCCAACGGAAGGTCGGTGGTTCTATTCAAGTGCCCGCTCGTGTCTGGAAAAAGAACGAAGGGTCATCTGAGATCTTCCACCAGCGGTAAAGCTGGATATTTGACCTTAACATCGGTGTAACCGAGCACCCAACTAACCAATTATTGCATATATCGATAAAATATAATGATGAGGCTCATATGCAAATAATACATAATATTACATCTGTTTAAAATCAAAGACATTGTGCTCTTCCGATATTATAAATTTATTTCATCCATTTTTGTAACTTTTTCGTTTGTTTAATTTGGGTTTCACGTCACACCGACACAGTATAGGTGACATTCCAGCTTTACTGGTGGAGGAAGACCTCAGGTGCCCTTCTGTGCATTATTTCAGGCACAAACGGGCACCTGAGTAGAACCACCGACGTTCCGTAAGGAAGCTGGATAGCTTCCTCACATGAAAGAATCCAAAGTCCTTGTCGGAATTTGCCCCCATTTTTATATCATTTAGATAAAATGATATTCACAGTCAGATTATAAACATGTGATCCATTTTTTCCCAACTAACTGAAGCGTGTTCACGGATGGATCAGTAACATCACCGAACAAAATGTGAATTTACAGCTTTATAATAACAATTGTTCATTTCCGAAACTGATAGCTGATTTACATGGCATCTATAAAGGATCATCCTTTCATATAAACTCTTTATTTGCAATCGTTAAAGGACTCTATAAATGGAACATATCAATATTTTATGGCCCGTTGAACAACGTTGTGGTCTCAATCGCAAATGATTTATGACAGTCAATAAATCTCCTCTTAACCATAGTAACAAATCGCTGTGGTTCTACAGTAAATCATAAGCATTAAAGAAGTTCCGAATTGTGGTAACAAATGGTTGTCGTTTTTCCAGCAAATTCAAAGGCATTTAAGCAAAGCATTTTGTCCATTTCTGCGCTCAACTTTTAAGGAAATTTCCTTTTTTCTAAAGAAATATAACGTTAGATGACAAAAAAATGCATCGAATCACCAGATGATATCATTTAAGATTCAATTATACTTTTCTCCTCCTCATATAAAGTATCTTTGTTCTAAAATAACAAATTATTTTCCAAAACATTATTAAATAGAAGAACAGTCACAATTTCAAATAACTCAAGTAACATTCGTTTGCAAATACTTCGTTTAATTCGAATTATTGTTATGCACCAAATGTTCTGTTTATTTTGTACAAGTTTTAAAAATCATCAAGCACTGGTGGCATTTGGGTTGATGTGCATGATATCAATTTCCATAACGTATCGAAATATTTCTGTAATCTAGTACAGAAGCATACAAAAAACGAAATGTGTTAAGGGCAATAAGAAATCTTTAAATAATCAGCATAACTAAAATATAATTCACTTGCTTAGAAAAAATATGTACAAGGACATTCAAGACATCATAGACGCATTTAGTAAAACGTTTATGTTTTTAAAAGCACAACCTATTCATTTGGTTTAACTTGGATTTATTCAGTGAACCTGCAAAGTAAGTCATACTGGGAAATATATCAGTAAATATATATCGATAAAATCAGAAGCTTCAATGTCGTGATGTAAATCTGGTGACTATTTTGACTTAAACATTTTATGGAAGCCCTTAGGTATTTGTTAATTAAATGAGCGCTTGATTGTTTAATTCAAAGTAAACAATAAAATCTTCAGATTTAACATGGACACAGTTTAAAGTACACAGACAAAAAGAAAATTCACAAGAAAAAAGCATTAGGGTAGACCAGGCCTTGCAGTAGCTTTGAATAGTATCCAGTTTTTGCAATAGAAACCATCTTGAATATATTATGAGGTTTTCATACATTGTTGATGTTGAGTACAATACTAAATTCTATTGGACGAGTAAACAGCTGTCAAAACTATATTGGACAAGACAATAGCCGAGTCTGAGTCCAATAGATTCAATATTGTTCAAATTTATACATTGTACATTATTAATAATGCAGTAATATATTTACAATCACAACGCTTATAAAAAGATAATAGCAATTCATGATATGAATTTGTATATTAACAAGAAAATTAATAAATACATGTATATAATACGAAAGACAATGGTTTGCAGCTTTTGTATGCAAAATTAGAAAACTTGACAAGAGCCAGGACATATAGACTATTTTCATGTTTTCGATATTAGCCATATTTAGACATTGTTAAAATAACGAAATTTAGAAAAGCATTAACAAGATTGAGAGTGTCATCACATTACCTCGAAGTAGAAGCAGGTAGATATCATAAGCCACAGAAAGTATTATTTGACCAAAGAAAATGTAGACTTTGTAACACTATAGAGGATGAATTTCATTTCTTATGTATAAAAGTATTAGACAAATTTATATGAGAAAAATTAGAGGAGACCTAATGTACTAAAATTAAGAGAATTATTTGAATCAGAAAATGTACGGACAGTTAAAAATTTAGAGATGTTTGTTTTCTAAAGTTTTAATAAAAGAGACAATGTACTGTATCAACGATAACCATGTCCTCTCACTGTATCATGTAAATTATGTATTAGAGCAGTTATTATGAATAACAATTGGCTTTGTAATAGACTCATGTCATGTAAATCATGCTTATATCATACCATTGATATTCATATGTAAATAACGATTGTTTTACTAATGTATACTGATGGGCATACTGCTCTATTTATCATATAAAAAGTACAGACATAATAAGGAGAATGAGCAATAATGATGTTTAACGCTCAACATTTAACATTATGTTTCTGAAAGCGAGGGTTTCTTTAACAAATTTGAATAACTGAATTAATTCATATTAACTGTTCAATAATTTTTTTAAATCTATGAATTGACGGGGTTCTGGCATATTTTATTTTCAAATATTTTTTCTTAACTCTGCATAACAACTGCACATAACATTGAAATGATATTCATCATCAATAGCGGAAATTCTGGCATCGACTTTTTTAATACATAAAGTGGAAATTTTTAGAAACTTTGAGTGTTTTTTTAATCTTATTTAATAAGTGTTGTTAGTTCTTTGACTTTAATACAAAACTTCGAACAAACTGTTGACGTTTCAAAAGCACATTAATGATTTACTATTATGTATCTCAAAAAATGACATGCCTTGAATAAATCCATTAAAGATTTTACATAAAGTTGAATGAACTATTAAAAATTGAGAAACACTAAAACATTTATAGGATGATATTTTAAAGCGTATAATAACATGTATAGATATATGTGACTTTGGTATTGCAAAATAAAATGGTATAATGCAAAGATCGTATTTTTCGTCTTTTGTAGTAACACTGTGTCCCTGTGATCTGTACAAATAAATAGTTTTTAAATCATATGCATGCAATACATCCCAACAGAAAGAGTGACTTAAAATTATTGGTGATGTGTTATTTTAACATGTTTTTGTTATTTGTATAAACGAGTATAGCCTACAAAGTAATTGAAAAACAATCTGGAATATGGGGTGATACCTCGAACGCAATGGAATTTAAAAAAAAAACACGAAAATTGCAGACTCGGTTTGAATGGGGACAATGAAAAAAGATCGGAAATCCTGTAACACCCCTAACTAATACGATCTCAAGTGAAAATCTGTCTTTTTTAATTTTTCTTTCAATCTCTTTGCAATGTAATCCATATGTGTCCTTATATAGTCCCACAAACTCGGTCTCAGATGTCTCATTTCGACGCAGCCTTCACACTGGTAAAAACCATTCAATCTTTTAAACACAAAACTGTTTTATATTCTAACGTTGATATACTAGAGCTTTTATCGATAAAACACTGGTAAATATTTGTATGTGTTACATGTATTACAGTGTCAGAATGCCAAATGTGTACGTAACACTTTGTAGACCGATTTGTCTTCTTTGAATATATTACTGATTTTAAGATAATCATTTGGTGTTTCTTTTTAAGAATGTACGTATTCGAAGACAGACAGTAATGGGATAATTATGTACTATCGACCAATGGTATTTTGTTTAAGTTTCACTAATGTACTGTTGCAGTTGCTGATTTGAATAGGACAAATACAATGTTGAACTATCTATTTATATATTAATATAGATAATAAATCCGGCGATATATTAAATGATCATTTGTGAAAAAAAAAGAAATCATGCCTTTTCAGAATGATAATACAGCACTTGTCTTAAAACATTAAGTTAAATTATGTCGCATTCATGTCTATTTTTTCATCATGTTATAAGCATCTTAAACATTATAAATACATTATCACAACATTATAATTTCTTCTTCTGTGGTACATATATGAACTAATTAGAAAACTATTCACGAACCTATTTACAGTGTACACGTAAATTGAAAACTTCCAATGTAGGTTGCTGCAAAATTTAGTTTCGGATGACACATTTTAATTAGCAGAAGCGATTTTGTGTTCAAATTCGATTACATGGCATAGTAGGGTTTCTTTCAAGAGATTTGATCTGACATTCTGTTTGCTTACTTTGGATCACTTCTCCCTCCATTATCTTATTGTTCTAGATCTGTCGTGAAGATTTCTTTATATCCCCTTGATGTGAATCCACATTTACCGCGTAACTGGTTTTGTAACAATAGAGACACTGTTTTATAACAAATGATTTGGGATACCATTTTTATACAAATTTACAGTACAACCTCTTCTAAACGGCCCTTTTTAAAACAGACATATTATTTTTCAGTAATATATGACTTCACAATAGATTTTGTTGGTACATCAATACAATATAGGTCATATGGCGATTTTTCATCTTTCTTTCTGTAGGGAGACCTCGGGTGCCCTTCCGTGCATTATTTCAGGCACGAACGAGCAACTCAGTAGATGAGTAGAGCCACCGACGTTCCGTTAGGTAGCTGGATAGCTTCCTCACATGAAAGAATCCAAAGTCCCTGTCGGGATTCAAACCCGCAGCGGTGCGGGGCAAATCCACGACTTCACAATGTATATAATATCGATAGAGTAACTTTTCTTTGCAACAACCATATTTTTGTCATCTAGATGGTATCATTTGACAGAGGTTTTACTGTTTTATGAAACTGGTTAATACAAGTCTTGTTATGTGAAACAACAATTGATCGATGCAATACGATCGACTTTCTTTATCAAGATAAGAGACTAAAAATAATCAGAAAATGTTCCCTATTAAATATTTAATAATCTTTAGTCATATTATGTGTTTTTGGCAATAAATACACAATTGCATTTGTTCAATTTCCTAACACGTGAAATCAATTGATTTTGCTTTACTCAAATGATGGATGCATCCGTGATTATGAAAGTTCACCTATATTTTCTAGCCATGGATATTTCACACTTGCTAGAATCCAGCTTCTTTTGTCTTTATTAATTTTTGAATTGATGTTTTCAATAAATCAGTCATAAGGAAACATATCATAGCACTGACAAAAGCAAGAATATTTGATAAAGTAAACATAACGGCAGAGACGTGATTGATTAAATCATTTGATATGTCTGGCAGAGCACTCGCAGTGACCTTAACAAGCTCGCAATACTTCCCGCCTCTAATATCACGTATAACAGTTAGGCGTCATCTCCCCATAACCACAGGGAGATTTTTGTATTTGTGATGAATTTTATGAGAGATTGCTGAGCACAAGGAAAGAAAATTACCTATTTTTAACGCCAAGTGTTCTGTAAAGTTTGAACCAAGGGAAAATTTTTAAAACTATCAACTATTTCAAGAAAGCGACATTTGTAAGCCAGCAGCGGAACATAGAGAAAGTAATATTTTAATATTCATTACCTTTGACAAAAGTGATAAAAAATCAGTTATGACTCAACAACAATCTTGACAAAATGTATTATAAACGTTCTGTATTTTCCATAAGTAAGAACGTGAAGATTGAAGTTAATATATTTAAATATTGACAAATGTGATAATTGTTAACATAGATCATTATTCAATAATATTGGATAAAAATAAACATAGCCATATCCTTGAAACGTACTGTATCTAGCAAGTACTCTACCAGCCCCAAATCTTTCCTCCTACAAAACAAATGCGATAGTTGTGAAACACTGGCATGAATTTATAGCAAAATTCGTATATATTGAATTAGCTAGTCGAGATGAATAACACTTCATTTGAGTTCAAACAAAAACGTAGTATCTGTAAATTAATTATACAGAGATTTTTCACTGCAAAACGTAAACTAATTACAGGTTTAAAACGCACTTTGCTAAACAGAATTTAGCAAGGGGAAAAACTGCCATGCATATTGAATGATGTGATCGATGTCAATAACGACTATGTTTGGAATAAGAATGTTGATCTTCATTTCTGTTTTGTTAATATATTTCTGGTCCTTTAGGATAATTAAATCCAACACGTAATTGTTAAAGATTGAATCCCAATGAAGCCGGTACTGAGGTCGTGACAGATATTGCACATTTACTTTATCTTTCATGATCCGTATTCAATTTTCATAATGCAGTGCTCTTTTCTGTGCTTCCGAGGGATTACTCCTTTCCAGATTTTATATAAATGTATATAATCTTCGAAATGTCCCAATTGATTGGTGCACATTTAGTGTAATTGTAATCAAATAAACGCTCTGTTTGTAAAAAGATGGAATACGCTGACTAGATTTAAATTGAAAAAGTATCCGAATTACCTTAAATAAACGAATAATTGTTTAAGATTGCTTAAAATGCCAGGATGAAGTGAACGACTCATTAATATTCACTTAACTAATGTAATTTGTTTAGCAATTTATTCCACTTTAAATATTACAATTTTCATTCATTATTGATGGTTCTGTCATACCGAGAAACTATGAATCAGAGCAGTGATGCAAATTTAGTTAGCATTGACATCTTCAAAAACATCGGTATCTTTATAATTGTATTTTATAATAAAAACAAACAAGCAATCTTTGTTGTTGTTAAGATGTTATTGCAAATAAAAATGCCAGGTTTAGATTTAAATCAAAGGAATTTATTCGAACGGCACATATTTTTTTCCATTGTATACATATATATGTTCTTGGCTAGGAAAAAAAAATTCCGTATTTATAGAAAATACAATGTTTACTGATTTTTTTTTTTTACAAAAAAACTTTTATCTTTTTAACAATAAAAAATACCGTTAGTTCGAGATAACCGTTTGCATGGAGAAAAAAAATAGTAATAATGATAAATGAAATTAAAAAAGAAAGAAAAACTCATTATGGGTTTATCAGAAACAGATTGGCACAGATGGCAAAAGTGGAAATTAAAAAAGAGATATTGATAATGTTAGTTTAATTAGATTAGGTGTAAATTAGCCCTATCGCAACATAACTGTATGTTTCAAGTCTAATAATTATACTTATCACATAAACCGCGACGCAGAAGTGTAATAAAGCCATTTAATAAAAAACGATATTACACGTGTGTAATAACACTTTGACGTGACGTCATTTGTGATATATACATGACCCTTTTTAACAGTTAATCGTTTTTATTTTAAATATGTGATAAGTAGAATAATATATACGTGTAGATTCAATACTAAATTTATAGATACTAAATTTATAGAACTCGTTGAATTAAACAATATAATGCTAGCCAGAGGCTCGCATAATATGATTTTATTAAACTCGTTCAATAAATTTAGTATAAAACCTACACTCATGCAATATCCTCTATATAAGCATTTGAAAATATCTTTATGAGGTTTGAGACTAGTCAAGCTTAAATCTGATTCTCGTAAACCTAGCACCGATAAAAAAACAGGTTCGTTCTTGCAATCAACATCGAGTGGCGGCGTGACCAAGTGGTTAATTAATCGGTTTAGTAATTGCAGCCAGGGTCGGTTGAAACCCCGTCAGGGTCAAGTCATTGTTCCATTGACGTAGAAACTTTACAATTATTGCTTAGCACTGGTTTCTTGGAACGGACTCAAGAGTCTTTCAATTAGCTTATAGCTTCCAACAGAAACCAAAATAAATTCGTAAAAACTAAGCACATTTGACTTCATTTTTTTCGAAATAAGTTTTATACTTAGTTTATTTGAGCAAGCATTATGTTATCATCAAAGTAAGGGTTCGAAGCTAAGAAGAAGACTAAATATTATACCAATAGTTCTCCGTTTTTGCTAAATGTTGTAAAATGTTTATACTTCTCACGCTCTGGAAAAGTTGTCTGGCAAAATTTAATGCATTCGTGTATCTCGTTGTAACTTATTGTTTTACATTGTCTGTTTTTAGATAATCTGTTTAAGTTGTTGTTGGGTTTTACATTACATTACGACACATGGGAGTTGATAATTTCTATTTCAATAAAAAAACAGGGGCATAGTCACATTAAAACACCCCAAGATATAAGTAACAAATGTTCAGCTACATCTACAATTAGAGAAAACTTGGATACGTATAAATCCGCCCTAAAAGTTTGATAATATAGGTTTTACGAAGACTTTTCTACATTTGTATTCAATGGGCAAACAATCATCGGTTTTACTAGCCTTCCACGTCATGTTCTGAGCCTTGTTTAACAAATGCCAAGTCATAAACTTTATTGATTTAGAGCTTTTTTTAACACTTTGTATGAATTCCGTGATTGTTTTGTCTATGAGCGACGACTTTATATACTGCTTTGCAAAAGTAATTTGATAAAACAAGAAGACTTGTTAAAAGACAGCAAAATAGATAACCTTTGTATCGATCTTTGCTTGTGTGTTACCAATCCGGTCAAATCAGCATAAATAAGTAATTAAAATGTCGCTATAATCCTGATTTATTACCAGAAAAGTAATGCACTTATTTGTGAAAGATTCCGGATAAATGCAAGTTTGTCTATCTTTGGTAAGATTGATTCTTGATTAAGACACACGTATATAAACACACACTGTACTCTGTGGCTTATATATAGCGGATTGGTTTTGTTAGGTAATGTTTAGAGGAAAAGGAAACATTTTTATTTATATTAATGAATATAGTCGAACATGAAAACAATGTCTTAGTTGATATGATTAGAATATCTTATTATATCGGAAGATGACAAAACCAAGTTATGTTAGTGCAAACTACTTAAAATAAATGAAATGAAAGCTAGTATGACGAAACCTAATACATTTCGATCTAAATCCATTATAATGTCCTCTATGTTTTTGTGTTTAATTTTACGGACCTCAAATAGTCGATTCTATTTTGGTTCCGAAGAAGAAAAGCTGTTTACCTCATCATGCGTGAAAGTGTGTTTAAAATGGTAAAAACATTTACAGATTATTCCAAAAGAAGAACAGGTCCGTGGTATTTACAGTTCTCCTAATTTTGTTTGATAGAGACATTATGACACATGCATTAATACTTCATTCATGAAAATGAAACCAGAAAACAATAAAAACGTATTGATTTGAAATCTGAAACTTCTTGAATAAACATTTGCAAATGTTTTAACAAATGAGCCGCGTCACGACAAAACCAACATAATGGGTTTGCGACCAGGATCCATGCTATTCGCTATCAGTTTCTCTACTTGTAATAGAGTTGGTAAGCGAACAGCATGGATCTTGATCAGACTTCGCGGATGCGCAGGCTGGTCTGGATCTATGCTGGTCGCAAACCCATTATGTTGGTTTTGTCGTGACGCGGCTCAAATTCTCTTGTAAATGCCAATTATGTATACATGAAAATGTTTCCATAAGAAATAAAAAGCCAAAAACCGATCATCGTCTGAAGTTTATTTTAACAACATACTATTTCTTGGAATATTCATATAACGAAATGTTCGGAAAGAAAATATTTGAAATGATCATAATTATTAAAAATTTGGATAAAGTGTAATCAATTGTCAAAACCCTTAGTTTTCTGGTGGTAAAATATTCTACCTAAGTGACCAGTGCAGACATGAATAAGCCAGCCGGCACATTTGTGTAGTCTGGTCGTGGTCTTCAATATTTGCTATTCAAACAAAAAAAAATATTTTCAAATTTCCCTAAAAATAATAAAGAAAAAAAAATTGCCCTCTCTGGGGTTTGAACCCACGCCCCTCAGTTTCAATGCAGTTGACAATGATTCTAGCCTATGTAAATACTCTTCAATGTAGAGGTAATGCATTAGGGGTATGCTACCTTAAATGGCAAATGATGTGCACCATGCTCTAAAGATATATACATTTATAAGGCAATGCTATACTGGTATGCTAAATATATTACCTTTAGCATTGTAAAGTTTTAAAGTAAACACAGGACAATTTCTCCAAAATTAGGCATGGCAGAGTTATGGTTCTTGTGCCCTGCACATCTACCCAATAAGATCTATCTACCTACAAAGTTTCATGTTTATATCTCTTATAGTTTTACAGTTATGTCCTGGACAAAGTTCCAAGTTTAAAAATAAACAAATCAAAACCAACATTAGTACCAAATATGAAGACTGTAAGTTTTTGAAGTCAAGGCCCCTGTGACCTTGACCTTTGACCCGGTGACCTCAAAATCAATAGGGGTCATCTACTAATCATGACTAACCACCATGCCTAATATGAAGACTGTGGGTCGTAGGAATCTTAAGTTATTGGGCGGACAAGCTTTTAAAGGTCAAGGCCCTTGTGACCTTGACCTTTGACCTGATGTTTTCAAAATCAATAGGGGTCATCATCTACTAATCATGACTAACCACCATGCCTAATATGAAGACTGTGGGTCAAAGGAATCTTAAGTTATTGGGCGGACAAGCTTTTAAAGTCAAGGCCCCTGTGACCTTGACCTTTGACCTGATGACCTCAAAATCAATAGGGGTCATCTACTAATCATGACTAACCACCATGCCTAATATGAAGACTGTGGGTCGTAGGAATCTTAAGTTATTGGGCGGACAAGCTTTTTAAAGTCAAGGCCCCTGTGACCTTGACCTTTGACCTGGTGACCTCAAAATCAATAGGGGTCATCTACTATTCATGACTAACCACCATGCCTAATATGAAGACTGTGGGTCGTAGGAATCTTAAGTTATTGGACGGACAAGCTTTTAAAGTCAAGGCCCCTGTGACCTTGACCTTTGACCTGGTGACCTCAAAATCAATAAGGGTCATCTACTAATCATGACTAACCACCATGCCTAATATGAAGACTGTGGGTCATAGGAATCTTAAGTTATTGGGCGGACAAGAAAAAACCGACGGACAGCCGGACGGACGGCCGGACGGACGGACAAGCTGATTCCAGTATACCCCCCTTACAACTTTGTTGTGCGGGGGTATAATGAACGGTTATGCTTTCAGATTGAAAGAAAGACGAGTCCATTTAGAATATTAAGCATGGTTTAAAGGCTAAACTCTTGGTACGCAATAACGTTTTAAAAACTGTGGTTTCATTTTACAGCTGCGTTGGTTAATCCCCGCTGTCTCTCAATCCTTTATCTTCCTCTTTATTTCACTCTTGGCAGCATGAACTTTTTTGCAAATTTCACCATTATCACAACGCTGCATCGGAAAATTTGTATTTTTACAGTTGATAAATTTGCTGTATCATTTAGCCACGCTGAGAATAACATCAAGCAAAATTAAATAGTTCCAAATCAACTTCACCATAATCTTTACATGTAAATTTTTCCCTTAATTTCATTATTGTTCTCCAAACCATCAACGAGAACTGTGAATTACGACTTTGGTTCGGTCACATTAATGTTGAAAATGGTTTAAGTAAATTAAAAGAAACTATGAAATAATTAAAACTGCTCTTGTGGGTTTGAGCGGAAGTCCTTATAAGTAAATTAATATATTTTTTGTTTGTTTTAATGATGATGAAACAAATGTATGACTGTATTAAAGATATTAACATATTTCTAAAATGTGGGTGGTATTATTACTATTTAATTTAAATAAAAAGAAAGTTTATAATCAAGAAATTAAAAGCAAAACAACTTTAAATTTTAGCGAAACGGTAATGATGTCGTAGTCCTAAGGCATGAATAATGGAAGTTAAAAAAACTGAGCCGCGCCATGACAAAACCAACACAGTGCGTTTGCGACCAGCATGAATCCAGACCAGACCAGCCTCCGCGCAGTCTGATCATGATCCATGCCGTTCGCTATCAGTTTCCTCTACGTGTAATAGGGTTTTTAAGCGAACAGCATGTGTACATATGACCTGCATAATGCTGGCGCAACGTACAACCCAACGGACCAATCAACCTTATTGTTTTCGTCGGTTGTTATTGCATGGACAGACTTTTGACCACAATTGAAGGTTCCCATCTTCTAGATGGCTTTCTTATATCACATTCTGTTGGAGAACATTGATTGATTTCGGACAACGTTATTATGCTAAATACAAAACCATTCTTGCTTTTTCTTTACTTATTTTGTATTCACCAGTGTCACTAACGATGTAAAATCTAGCGCATTACTTTCGTATAATAATATGCTACGAAATGATTCATACAATTTGAATATATCATATACATGTCTGGAAAATGCAATGAACATTCTAATATGTTCATATACTAATAAATTTACACAAAATGTTTGTTAAAAAATGTTTATGGGTAGGAAATACAAGTACTCGTTGCAATATTATAAGTGTTACATTACGAACCTGTTCCTAAGTGTATATTTCGTGGTATCGGAATTCCTTGATAAATCTAATTAAGTAGAAGAGAAAACACGTAACTTTGATTTCCTTTTATGTTAACATTGCTTGTGTATAATGCATTGTGTATTTGCAGGTCATTGTTACAAATTATAACATTGTATTCCGACATATTTTATACAAATAACAAGACAAAGATTAAGGATGACTTTGTTTACTTTACTCTCTATGCATTACGCATTGAATGTAGTACATAAAGACACTTTCATTTTTTTCATGCACGTACCGCACTTTTATGCATGCTACCCGTAAATTTGGTCAAACCAAATAATGTTTCAACACTCGTGACTCCTGCTAATTCCAATGCCAATCTTTGATTATTTAACAACTCTTATGTGAAATAGATGATGTTCGGAGATTACGTTAACAATTCAGCTTACCTAAACAATCTTTAAACAATGGTGCGTTTATTAAGAGAAACACGGAATCTCTATAGAACGGCCAAAACGGCAAAATTGAAAATATCGCAGGCTTGTTTTATTTGAGCCTGATTATGGACGGTACTGAAAAATACAAGCTGGTTTCCACGCGCTCTAGCACCGGCTTAAGCAGAATAAAGTAGACATCTACAATGAGATTAGCGCCGAACTTTTCAAGCTCGGGATTCATGTAGTGACGATTGATATGATAGACTTTAATGATCAATAGTAAAGCATGTTGCTTCTTATTATATAACAGCAGCTATAGAAGTGGTATGCATTTGATATATTGTTGTGGAAGAATCTTGCAAATGTGTAAGAAACTAATTAACTTGTACCAAAGGTCCCATATATCTCTTTAGCATGAAAGAATCAGTCAGACAGATAATAAGCATGCTTATAGAAAAGGCAATGAAGAGTAATTTGTAAACCTCTATATCTTATAATAGACTTACATTAATGAACTTTTATTTGCATAGCATTTTATTGCGGATGCACTGGTACTTCGTTCTTATATTGAATTTACTACCATTTACCATAACGGTAAAATAAAATAAAAAGACACATTTTTGTGTTTAGTATGGTCTTTCTGAATAAAGTTCTCTTAAGATACGGGTAACGTTACTTTCAGTATGGACTTGACGCCAAGTGACGTGACGTTAAGTCCATAATATGTCATTAGGCTGATGATACTTTGTAAGGAGCCACGAAAGTTAGTCTCCTTAACCCTTTCACTGACATAGGGACGTATGCCGTCCCTATAATTTTCGGCGTATTTGCCATATGGACGGCTTTTGCCGTTTCTATAATAATAATAATAATTATAATAATTATAATAATCATAATAAATATATAGATAATTATACCATCGACAATAATTATTAATATACTAGCAGATATTAAAACATATATAATTATTATTATACTAATAACAAATAATAATAATAATAATAATTAATAATATAGTAATATCTTAGAAAACCTTCTGGCAAATAGGAGATCAATAAATAAATAACCCTCTGGCAGCGAAAGGGTAAATAAATTTGAAGACACTAATGGCGTTGTTCTGGATGGCTTTTTTATGTTTGGTACAATTAGCTGAAATCTTAACATTTCACGCTTTAAAAAATAACCCATTTATATGTCACCATTTAGAACCCATTTCTTTTCCATAGATAGCGTCCTTTCAATTTTGATTTTGTTCTAAAAACAAGCAAGCTATTAAAAGAAAGCGGATTTGTCAAAGATGATAAATGGCACTCTGAACCGCTGTCCGAAGTACGTAAAAAATCCAAGTAATCACTAGCTGTCACGCCCACCTTTCTTAACTACAATATCATTATCTAAGCTTATTTTTCTAAGTAATGCCCATGATTTCAATAGAAATAAAGTCTAATAACTAATTACTCTGTTTTATTTGAAGCTCTAAAAGTTATTATCATGTACTTTGCAACTTCTAAGGAAATGTGAAAATGAACTACCGACGACAAATATATGAATGGCATGGTTTTTAGTACAAGGTTTCTTTGATATTATTTTTAAATAGTAATACAATAGTATCATTGTTCGATGTGTCTAAAGTCTAAATAGTTGTCGGAGAGAGACACCGTGACTTGTTAATTTATGATCTGCTTGTACATTATAAATACATGCATACTTTTCATAAGTTTAAATGACAAGTTTCGGTTTGATTAGATATTACCTATCATTTTGAGTTTGATTAGACAGATTTCCCCCAATTAATCAAATTATGTAGTAATATTTATTTTCTGGGGAGTATATATTTAAACAATCAATTAGATAACTTACCCGAGGATTCCTGTGCATTGATCACGTGGTCTTTGTCTCCCTTAAACGCGATTATTGGCATTTCGGCACGACACAGAATTTGATTAATGGTGAAATGATCGAGTTACCAGTTTATTTCTCGTTTTGGATAAATTCAATGTCAAAATCAATCTAGCGACCGGAGAATGAGATTCGACAATTGCGAAGTAAATGTTTATCACACACTTGAAGAACATCTCAGACCAAAATATCAGTGATTGGGTTTTGACGGGCTTATATGGCATGAAATCGCGTTAGTATTCTTCTCGGCGATTCTTGACGTAAAAATCAATGGGAATATGATCTCGCTGTTTGCGATATTGGAAGGTATTTGCCGACTTCAAATTGAATTAGGTATCTTTTGCTCAAATATGCCGTTATAAACTATTAACTTGAAAATGGAGATGCCAATATGAAATCGATCATTCATACAATTGAAATCCATCAAAGAGAAGCAAATTTGCGTAAGGGTGTTTGATTGATCAGAGGAGTCTCACATAATCGTAGGAATTATTTCCACAACCACCTCTTCACGTTCAGTCTAGAATGACACAGATTTAATTACATAACCTAATCAAATAATATACGAGTGCATTAAAGTGTATTAAGACCATAGATCAAGATTGCAGATTAAAACACCTATAAGCTGTTCTAGCGAGTTTAAATAGTGCATTTGTGATGCAATTATGGTTTTTAGGACTCAGTGCTTTGAATCAGTACAAATTATGAATCATTTCGTTTGGTCTTTTCAATTATGGTCGTTCAGAATTTCTTAGAAGTACCCATATGCGCGTAACTCTAAATTGTCAGACTTTTTTGCAACCAAATCGGATAGTCTCCTTAGATAAAAACATGTTTCCTTTTTAATGAAATCAAAAGCAACAGTAACAAAAGCTAAACATAACTTGAAGTCAGCACCTGAAACACAACGGCAACAAAAATCAACTATTTGATGCAATTATAATAGAAAAATTTGCATATACATAAATTATGTAATTATCTATGTGTAAGTTATATATAAAGATACAATTATGCTATTTCTGCCTGTTTATGTAAAATGGTGATCTATACAGAAAGTATTTAATGTTTTCGGCTGTCTGCTGCCTTATTGACTTCTATGATATGTTTTAGCAAAACTTAGTTAATGTTGTCGTGGGAAAACCATCACAGTCCATGATATTTTTAAAAAATCATAATGATACAGTAAGTGAATCCCATAACTTTGTAACGTATTGATCAGATCAGCAAAAGCGAGTTAAATTGTAGATTTATTTCATCCAGCTTTTTTTATCTGCATATATGTATGATAATGTCAAGGCATGTTAAGTAAAATATCAATTCAAGAGCATTCTGTCCGATGATTGTTGATAAACATTTGTGACTACAGAATCTACTGGATTCATATGTACATTTAGTGACTATTTGATATAATGTTCGTTAATAAACAACGACAAGATCTATTCTAACATTTTCAATAATATTCATCATCAAACAGACCGTTAAGCAATCCAGCTCGATTTTGAGGAAATATTACGCTCATTTAAGGGTACTATTCCTTGACCTAATAGTACCGATTTCATATAAGAAATTTTAGTTTCGTCCCAGTAGAGCTCGAAACCATGGCTAGGTTAAGAGCAGACACCTTAACACAAGACAATCACTTTAATATCGATAATTAACTTGCATACTGGCAACTGTGCTTGTTGGAATTAGAGTATAGTTCAAGATCAACGTGTATCTGTTACTTTAGAAATATAAATTTTGATACTGTTTCTATCTGCAGTACTGATTACTAGTAATTAAATCCTTCGAAAAAAAATGTAATTGTGATTAAAGGAACAAGCTTGAAATAAAACTCGTTCATGACTTTGAAATAACGAAATATGTCAATGTGATCCTTGCATCGTCTGATTATTTTACTGGACTGTGGACGAGAGATCCATTAAAAGAAGAGAAAAGTCGTAATTGTACGGAAATTACGGTATACTTTTACTTTTAATGCTATTAATAGAAGATAAAATGGGCCCGAGACAGTGTAAAGTGTACAATGCGCATATATCGGGGAGGTGGTAGTTTGTCATTTGAAATCTTAACGTTTTATAAAGACAGTAAATAAACCTAAAACTGTCTGCATCAGATGCATGCACATTTTCTTGAAATTTTAAGAATTGTTTGTTTTTTTATTGTTTTCTTAATCATTTTTCCTTCGTATTTTTGTACTTATTTGTAAATGAATTACATCTCCGATGTAAGCGTGTATCTTTAATCAAATATAAACAGTTGATATATCCAACTAAATACAATATGTTTAACTTTCCATTGCAAGCATGTTGATGCTTAGCGTCGAGCTTTGGACACTGATGTACCAGTTGATAAGAAACGGCAAGGCTAAATTTATTTGTTGTATTAAGTGCTTGATAATTATAGTGTCCTATAACAAAATACATATTTCATTTGCAAACATATAGAAATGAATCACGCTTTACATTTATATATTAACAAAAGTATCAAGTGTCATATCTAATTGACTGACTAATAAGTTGAGAGATAAAATGTTATATTGAAACAATGATAATTGGTAAGTTTTGGTAACTTTTAAACTTTATGCTAAATACGGTATTTTTTTACTTTTTAACTCATAGGAAATTAAGTACTACTGTATAACATATGGCCTTTTTACTCTAATTCAAGTGTAGAAAGATAAATAATATCCAAAAGGAATATTTCAAAATTATCAAAGTTCTTAGATAAAACAAAAATAACCTTTATGCTTTATATAGTACCTTTTAATTTTATACGTTTAATACAAATAAAATTTTGTTCATATCAAAACAATGACATTATTTTGTATAGTATACTCAAACACTCATTTTAATTTAAACTGAGTATTCAAATATATATCAATAATTAAGATTTAATTTGAAAAACGATATCAACTATACCAATAAGCATTTTCTATGTTCACATTCAACATTGCTTTGATATGATATTGGCTATTGAAGCTTACACGAAAATCATTTTAATTAGACTTGATATAATACTTGATTCTCAAAAGAAGTGTATATTTTCATTTTGATTTTAGATTTTAACTTTACCTCGCATATTACCAAGATCTTAAAAGAGAAAGCTAACATTTGAATAGGGAATCTAAATATCAACGGTATATTCAGTTTCTGTGATATCAGCCTTATGAACGAAACCTTACAAAATCATCCTAGGAATATGCAAGACAGACATATTGAAATCACCCGCTATTGCAGTGTCTGAAATGTTTCAATACTGGCAATCAACGTTTTGTGTCTATGTAAATTGATATAATAATGACTTTTCGTATCATTTAGATATCTTTCATTTCCTAGTACACTGAAGGTTCGACATTCGTTATCATGAAATTTGAATAATGCTTTTATAGCGGGATATAAATGTTATCTGCCACACGAGTCTGATATCGCATTATTGTTGCCTGTAAATTTGCTAAACGCATGCTTTCTTCGTGGTTTAATGTGACACCATAAGTTGTAGAAAATCTAAAATGTTAAAATAATCGATTTAGCCAAATTGAATGATGTTATTTCAATGACCCTGATTTCATGTTCTCACGTTTATTCTGTGTTTGAAATGTGTTCAAGACTTGAATGCAAAATCAGACATTTTCTTCAATGATAAATAAGTGTATCTGTTTCAATAAGTAGACAAGTGCTCTTGTAAAACCTCAGCTAGCACTGCTTGTGTCTGATAATCAATAAAAGCATGGATGATCATTTTCAAATGTCACTTCATTTTCTACCACAAAATCTAACCTTTACTGACTTTTCCAATAGAAATTTACTCTCCAACTTTCCTGTGTCCCCAAATAATTTGTCAAGCTTTCGATTTTCAATAATGAAGTCTACATATTGATGCGTGTTTGTCTGAGACGTAAGTGAACGTGTATATTATATGCTTTGTCTTTACCGGCAAATACGCGCTGTGCCACTTTGTTACCTTGGGTACGCATGTCACGCAAGTTGAACTTTCTAAGGAATGTCTCAACAATTAATGCGCTTACAGACATTCATTACTTATAAAATTAATGTTTCACAGTGCAGTGTATTAAATAAAACCTTTTATAAACCTAGCCTTCGGATACTTCTTTAAATTTGTAGGTTTATGGTGTTGAAAATTTATTTTATCTTACATTTTATATCCAATCCCATGCAAAAATGTTGCGCTTTCATGTAAGGTTTTTCTTTAGTTTAGAAAGTCTGAAAAGCAAAGATGCCTATATGTAGTTCATGTTCAGTTAAAATGGCTAAAAAGCTTGTAAGCGATAAAGATGTAGAATGACAGAATTTGAATTTAAATATTCATGCTTCAATATATATTTAGTACTGAAAAACAAAACAAGAATTGTCGCCAAAGAGCATTCAGTGTCTCTGAAAATTCTGAATTTAAATAAATTACATTTCTGCTTTGTGTTCTGAGTGCATTTATTAGGCAGCGATGAACGCCTTTTGGTAAAAAAGGAGATCCTGTTCAAAATGTTTTTCTGGTAAGTCTTTGTCGTATCTTTTGAGTGACTGCAGAACAATAAGAGTGAGCAATTGTAGCTTGATACTTCTTTGTGAAAACAGAAACTGCTTTATACATTTCAAATTGGTTAGTATCAATTTGCATCAACTGTTCTTAAGTAACTTCGTTGCTCACTGACTGAATTGTTTTAGATGAAAATATTAAAATAGAATGCTCAAAGGATTGGCATAAAGATTAAAACAAAATTGTTTCTGAAAATTGAGGTGTGTTTTATATAAGGTACTTAGTGATTGTCACTTTCTTTTCTAATAGTTTGCAAACGAAAAGGAATTTTTGTTATCTGCAAAACTTCCTTTGAATCCATTTCTTAATCTATTTTCCTCTGTCTTATTTAAATATTGTTCCAAATTACAGCCTCTTTAAATACTAAATGGTTGCCAAGTTATTTCTTTTTGCATGATAAGTTCTCATTCCTGCTGTAAGTAGACGCATCTTGTAGAAAACACTTTCGCTCATAAGCAGTTAGACCGCACTTTAATATCAATTTGCGTCTTTCTGATTGTATTCAATTTTCATTTAAGAGAATTGATTCACATTGATTGCAAACCGCATTATGATATATATGATAAAACTTATTTCCTCAAAAAAAAGCCTTATCACCTAACATTTATCAAACACTAAAACTTGACAGGATCTGTTCATAATGTATTTATCAATGTAAATGTATTCTTAATTTGTCTACTTGTTTTCAAATGAAATTCGATTAAGAAAAACTAAATCAAATAAAGAAGCATATACGTTCTACGTCCTTATGTGTTATATTGTAGCTTTAAACTTTTTGATTGATTTATTAATTGCAGGAGATGTAAATCGTGAACGGCCGAAAAATGTCGCCCAATGTTTGATCTCATCATCTAAATTTGTTTTTGAACTTAAAATAATCCGTTATAAGTAAAAACGAAGAAAGAAAAGAAAACATGATGTTGTATGGGAAAATATGATTTATGACATTGTTTATATGTTTTGTATTATATACCATACTTTTACACATTCGAAATATACATGTTAATATACAATGTACTTATTGAATATCTACGTCTCTCAGGAAACCGCACATTCTGATATGCATATATAAATATAAAACTATTTTAAATATGTTGAAGTTAATAAAGACTTCAAACATTTGAATATCATCACATTCATCTTAATTACACGAAATAAAAAAAACAGCAAAGGAAAAGTGACGTGAGTAGATAATTATGTCACGTGCGCTCCGCCTAATTTCTATTGAATCTCGGTTCTCCTGTCTCTCATTTCAGTCGTATCTTTGTAGTCATGTGAGTTAAGATGTATCAATGTTCCCTTTGAGCTTAAGTATATCTATGATCATCTTTCATGTGCAAGTGTAATTCTAGATCATTAAGAATATCTTGTGTATCAAGTGGTAATTCATCTCAGTTATTGTAATGATGATGGAGGTTGGTTGTTTGAGTCATTAAGTGTTCAAGATATACACCTTCATGATCTAGTATATAACCTTTACAAATGACCCACATTATGGACAGTCTACTCATGTGAGAGTTAAATCGTATACTAATACATTCACAGTGCGTTAAATGAAGTGCAGGTATTAGTTTCCCGCTCTCTGTCAAGAGCATGCTCGTTGATTGACTTATTTTTTTCTGGGGTTTAATATTGTGACGACAGGAACGTACTTTTATTTGTGCTTATACTACAAAAGAGAAAGAACATCATAACACTCGGCAATCTGATCTATGCTCGCCCCTCGTACAAATCAGATTGTCTCGTGTTTCGATGCTCTTTCTATTACATGTAAGTTGTTTCAATACATTTGCAATGAAACAGAAACACTTTGGCATACTCTTACACTGAAAAACGTTAGAATGTTTCTGCAAATATTTATGGGATAGATTGACGATCATAATCTCGTTGACTTGCGTTGAATACCATCTCTTTAGTGTCCAAACTATCTTGTAGCGCTAATCGTTACCTTTGTTATTTTCTTTAAGCCCTGACATTCAATTCCCATCAAAGCAATTCTGTTGATTTCAATGTATTCATTGACCGTTATTCGCCGATGATTTAAGTATCAAAAGCTTTTAGAAGAACTCGTTAATGTGTGATCTTTGGGACTTGAAGAAACGTTCGCTTCATGAAATTGGGGATAATAAAATGTCTACTTGTCGGACAAACACTAGACCATAAACATACACATATAGCAAAGGATTTATGTTTGTCGATTTGGATCACAAGTAATCAACAATACAAATGAAATTGAAAGAATAAAACATTTATCTATATAATCATCATATATACAGCTTCTAAAAGGAAAGTTAAATAATTGCAAGTCACCGTCAAGAAAAAGAAAAGAAAACTGAACGAGTAAAACATTTGCCCACGTTAAGAACAGTTTGGAGAAAAAACTGGCATATGACATAGTTTCGAGTAATGACAATCTTTTCTAATTCTGTTTTTATTAAACAATACGGTTTCATTTATTCATTTCTATCATTATTATTATTTATTTATTATCATTTATTTATTAATCTATTTGTGTGTGGGGGTCAGTTTGTTTAAAAACCGACTGTAACACACTACAAACTAATACTGTGTTTGTTGGCATGACGGACTGAAAAATGACATGAAACGAAATTATTTTTAGCATTTTCCATAGACAATTTTCATTCCCGTATACTAACTAGTCTGTGTGACGTATAACCCTACCAAAACATTAGTTTCCACTGCATCTGATAATTATGAAAGTTTGGAAAAACATATATGGCGATCATATCTGTTTAACTATCAAGGTAGGTTTTTGCCGAAGCAATAGAATAGAAGGCTTCATTTATTGTACCATGCAAAGTAAGAGGGGGCAGCAGAATAAAACTGCTTTCTAAAAAAAGGCATTAAACCAGGCACTTACTATTGTTTCACTTGTTTTGAATTAAAGAAGTCTCTTATAAATGAACTTTCCATTTACAGACACACGACAAAATGTCAAATATTATAATATCTATAATACTCAATGCTCAAATGTATGCATATTATGGTCTGAGATGCATATATTTACATGAGATTGTTCTTACAAAGATTGGTGAACAATTTCAGAAAATAGGTCAGAATGTAATTTTATCACATTCTAAATAAAGGAATTAAAACGCTTTACGTATCTATATATATGGCTGCTTTTATAAAATGTACAAATTTAATTATGGAAAAAAGTATCAATAAATGTAGATAAATTCTTCATCACTTAACAGAATATGAGATTGTTTGATCGTTTATTCTGAATAAGTGCTGCTGTTCAGCATGTAGAGAAATCTCAACATTTATAGCTTAATCTTTAGACATTTACATATTTTGTAAAAGGATCTTATATATCTTATAATATAAAATATCTCATCATGTTGTCAAAAATATACAATGCGTTTTAAGTTTCATATTCTGGTCAAAAGTGTAAATGCGTTTAAAACCTCACATTGTTGGCCAAATTGTATAATGCGTTTAAAATCTCATATTATTGTAAAATGTGTACAATGGCTTTTAAATTTCATATTCTTAACAAATGTGTACACTGGCTTTTAAAATTTCATATTCTTAACAAATGTGTACACTGGCTTTAAAATTTCATATTCTTGACAGATGTGTTCACTGGCTTTTAAATCTCATATTCTTCACAAATGTGTACAATGCGTTGTAAATCTCATATTATTGTCAAAAGTGTACAATGCGTTGTAAATCTCATATTCTTGTCAAAAGTGTACAATGCGTTGTAAATCTCATATTATTGTCAAAAGTGTACAATGCGTTGTAAATCTCATATTCTTGACAAAAGTGTACAATGCCCTTAAAATCTCATATTTTTGTCAAATGTGTACAATGGCTTTAAAAAATCATATTCTTGTGAAAAGTGTACAATACGTTTTAAAGCGTTTATTTCTTTTTCGTGTGTTTTCTTTTTTTCATAAGCCGTCCTTCGCCTCTGACCTTAGTGATTTTATTGGGAAGTTCGCTGACTCGTTTTGTAGGCAGCTGACGTCATTGTGAATATCATATTATTTAAAGGTCCACAGACACATATAAAAATGAACAAAAACATTTTGATAGGGTATAATATTGTGGTATAGAGTTCTTTAATAAACGTGTAAAGCCTGTGAAATATTCCAGAAACAGTTCTTTTTAGATAGCTGTCTGTCGGCATGACATTTAGGGACACTTTAGTTAGATATATTTTAGCAGCATTTTCTTCATCGATATTGACCTTTCTGTATTTAACAGTTACTTTACAATCTGTTAATGATCATTATATGTATTTTACTAGACATAAGTGTGGATTTCTATATACATGCATTCGACAGTTTTCAGAGCATTTTCCAAGAAACGTATCTCACTCGGCTCAATAACATGTTATCGTAAGACTATAGTTTCCCACAATAATTGAAGACATAATATATATGATATCAAGATTTAAGAGCGGATATTAAATACGATATTCCCCAAGCTTAATGGACGGGGGTTATTGTTCGGCATTGGATTTTTGTACTATGACATTAAAGACAATATTTTTTATATCTTATCATCTTGATAAATTGTATCGTCCGGTCATTGTACATATTTGTATAATGAACGATTTTGTTTCTAATTTTGGTTGCTTATCTGAAATATTCTTGCGATAAAGATTCATAGTTATTGGCATGAAGTATTTATTTGTTTATGTGTGCTTTACTTTGTGTCGAACTGTGTTTCGAAAAGTAGTTATAGCCATTAATTTTCATTTAATATAACAGAAAATGCGGTGATTTAGGCTCAAATCAGTAACCAGGCAACTTGGATTATTTAAATAAGTCGCATTTAACATCAAAAAGTACTTACCTAATTTCAATTTGAACTAAAAGATAGGATGATACAAATCAAAATTAAATGGGATCAAACGGTTGCGCGTGAAAATATATGTTTCATGTTTATATTTTAATGGTTTTGAAGCGGATTGGTCTTCAATGGGTACGCATTTCAAATATTGATATAAACAATATAGACGCATCATTTTGATAAACGTTAAAATATTTCTTGGAAACTGTTCATATGTATTTCCTGTGTGGTTTGTTGTAATGTATGGTATTAAATACTATCAAATAATACAAACCTACCATTCTGGACCAACTCAATTTAATAAACACAGGCATTGTATGCATGCTAGCATTAATAATTGCAACAAGATGGTTCGTTTCAGAACAACTTGTCTTTGATTAGCTTATTTCTATGGAACGCCTGGACTGTCTTATGTTAAGAATGAATGATATACCTGGTTAAATGTCTTTCTGTTGAGTCCGAGATACAAAATGCTGGGTGGAAATCCTAATGTGCTCAGTTATTGAAGTCCTATGTTGTGTGCTGACTGTATTGTATTCAGTCAAGTCAATGTATTGTCGGGTGCATAAGTCGTTATGTTCAGTTCTTAAAACAAACAGGCATGTAGTAACACAATTATGTTGAGTTAAAAAGATATGTTGTAGGGTGTTGCAGTTATTATGTTCGGTTATAGTAATATGCTGTTTGGTGCTCTTCTCATCATGTTCAACCATGAAAATAAACAGTTGAGTGGTACTATCATTTTGTTTGGCTTAGGCAGTGTATTATTGGGTGATACTTTTATTATTTTCAGTTGCAATGACATGATGTTGGGTGCTTTATTCCTTCTGTTCAGTCTTGAAATAGAACTGTTAAATGATACAATCATTATCTTAAATGGTACTATCATTATCTTGTGTGCTGATATCATCTTCTTCAGTCAAGTCAATGTATTGTTCGGTGCAAAGGTCGTTATGTTCAGTTGTTTTTTGATACTATCATTATGTTCAGTTCAGATGATATACTGTTCGGTACAGAGGTCATTATGTTCAAGAGTGAACACAAACTGTTGTGTGATACCACAATTATGTTGGGTTCATTCGGATATTTTCGGGCAACAAGATGAGAGCGACTAATTTCCATAGGTCACGTCGAGGCTAATGACCACTAAATTGCCAAAACAATTTTCTTCCCTGTAAATATCATCGGGGGCTTAAAAACGTTATTTTCATAAATTGGACTTTTAAATACCCAATGGGTATTTTATTTAGTTAATTCATGACTATGCTTTACTGTTACAGTCATAATGGGTACAGTATATAAAACTTAAAATATGGGTAAGGGTAGCCTGTTAAAGTCACACATGACCACCGTAAATAAAACTTAAAATGTATCTGTTTGGTAACCTATAAGAGTCACAAATGGCACAGCTAACGAAATTTAAAATAAAAAAAAACATCATATACAAGTAAGGGAACCCTATTTGAGTCACACATGGCCACAGTATATGGAGCATATAAGTAAGGGTAGCCTATTAAAGTCACATATGGCCACAGCATATGCAACTTAAAATATATGTGTTGGTAACCCATTTGAGTCACACATAACCACAATAAATGGAACATAATTTTTAAGTAAGGGAAACCTATTTGCGTCACACATGGCCACAGTATATGGAACATTAAATATAAGTAAGGGTAGCGCAATAGAGTCACACATACCCCCATTATGAAGAACATTCTATATAAGTAAGGGAACCTAATTGAGTCACACTAGGCCAAAATATACGGAACATTATGTTTAAGTAAGGGAAATCTATTTGAGTCACACATGACTAAAGTATATGGAACATTATATATAAGTAAGATAAGTAAGGGTAGCCTAATAAAATTAGACTCAAATACATTTCCCTGAGTTAAACAGTATGTCTAATATCTTGTGGCCATGTGTGACTCAATTAGGTTTCACTTACTTATATAGAATTTTCTTTATACTTTGGCCATGTTTGACTTTATTAGGCTACCCTTACTTATATATAATGTTCCATTTACTGTGGTCATGTGTGTCTCAAATGGGGTTTCCATACTTATATTTAACGTTCCATAAACTGTGGCCATGTGTGACTCAAATAGGTTTGCCTTACTTGTATATTATGTTTCATATTTGAAATTTCGTTTGATGTGTCCACTTGTGAGTCTAAAAAGTTACCAACACATATGTTTTAAGTTTTATTTACGGTGGTCATGTGTGACTTGAACAGGCTACCCTTACCCATATTTTAAGTTTTATATGCTGTGCCCATTATTATTATTTATTTATTATCATTTATTTATTAATCTATTTGTGTGTGGGGGTCAGTTTGTTTAAAAACCGACTGTAACACACTACAAACTAATACTGTGTTTGTTGGCATGACGGACTGAAAAATGACATGAAACGAAATTATTTTTAGCATTTTCCATAGACAATTTTCATTCCCCGTATACTAACTAGTCTGTGTGACGTATAACCCTACCAAAACATTAGTTTCCACTGCATCTGATAATTATGAAAGTTTGGAAAAACATATATGGCGATCATATCTGTTTAACTATCAAGGTAGGTTTTTGCCGAAGCAATAGAATAGAAGGCTTCATTTATTGTACCATGCAAAGTAAGAGGGGGCAGCAGAATAAAACTGCTTTCTAAAAAAAGCATTAAACCAGGCACTTACTATTGTTTCACTTGTTTTGAATTAAAGAAGTCTCTTATAAATGAACTTTCCATTTACAGACACACGACAAAATGTCAAATGTTATAATATCTATAATACTCAATGCTCAAATGTATGCATATTATGGTCTGAGATGCATATATTTACATGAGATTGTTCTTACAAAGATTGGTGAACAATTTCAGAAATAGGTCAGAATGTAATTTTATCACATTCTAAATAAAGGAATTAAAACGCTTTACGTATCTATATATATGGCTGCTTTTTATAAAATGTACAAATTTAATTATGGAAAAAAGTATCAATAAATGTAGATAAATTCTTCATCACTTAACAGAATATGAGATTGTTTTGATCGTTTATTCTGAATAAGTGCTGCTGTTCAGCATGTAGAGAAATCTCAACATTTATAGCTTAATCTTTAGACATTTACATATTTTGTAAAAGGATCTTATATATCTTATAATATAAAATATCTCATCATGTTGTCAAAAATATACAATGCGTTTTAAGTTTCATATTCTGGTCAAAAGTGTAAATGCGCTTAAAACCTCACATTGTTGGCCAAATTGTATAATGCGTTTAAAATCTCATATTATTGTAAAATGTGTACAATGGCTTTTAAATTTCATATTCTTAACAAATGTGTAAACTGGCTTTTAAAATTTCATATTCTTAACAAATGTGTACACTGGCTTTAAAATTTCATATTCTTGACAGATGTGTTCACTGGCTTTTAAATCTCATATTCTTCACAAATGTGTACAATGCGTTGTAAATCTCATATTATTGTCAAAAATGTACAATGCGTTGTAAATCTCATATTCTTGACAAAAGTGTACAATGCCCTTAAAATCTCATATTTTTGTCAAATGTGTACAATGGCTTTAAAAAATCATATTCTTGTGAAAAGTGTACAATACGTTTTAAAGCGTTTATTTCTTTTTCGTGTGTTTTCTTTTTTTCATAAGCCGTCCTTCGCCTCTGACCTTAGTGATTTTATTGGGAAGTTCGCTGACTCGTTTTGTAGGCAGCTGACGTCATTGTGAATATCATATTATTTAAAGGTCCACAGACACATATAAAAATGAACAAAAACATTTTGATAGGGTATAATATTGTGGTATAGAGTTCTTTAATAAACGTGTAAAGCCTGTGAAATATTCCAGAAACAGTTCTTTTTAGATAGCTGTCTGTCGGCATGACATTTAGGGACACTTTTATTAGTTAGATATATTTAAGCAGCATTTTCTTCATCGATATTGACCTTTCTGTATTTAACAGTTACTTTACAATCTGTTAATGATCATTATATGTATTTTACTAGACATAAGTGTGGATTTCTATATACATGCATTCGACAGTTTTCAGAACATTTTCCAAGAAACGTATCTCACTCGGCTCAATAACATGTTACCGTAAGACTATAGTTTCCCACAATAATTGAAGACATAATATATATGATATCAAGATTTAAGAGCGGATATTAAATACGATATTCCCCAAGCTTAATGGACGGGGGTTATTGTTCGGCATTGGATTTTTGTACTATGACATTAAAGACAATATTTTTTATATCTTATCATCTTGATAAATTGTATCGTCCGGTCATTGTACATATTTGTATAATGAACGATTTTTTTCTAATTTTTGTTGCTTATCTGAAATACTCTTGCGATAAAGATTCATAGTTATTGGCATGAAGTATTTATTTGTTTATGTGTGCTTCACTTTGTGTCGAACTGTGTTTCGAAAAGTAGTTATAGCCATTAATTTTCATTTAATATAACAGAAAATGTGGTGATTTAGGCTCAAATCAGTAACCAGGCAACTTGGATTATTTAAATAAGTCGCATTTAACATCAAAAAGTACTTACCCAATTTCAATTTGAACTAAAAGATAGGATGATACAAATCAAAATTAAATGGGATCAAACGGTTGCGCGTGAAAATATTGTTTCATGTTTATATTTTAATGGTTTTGAAGCAGATTGGTCTTCAATGGATACGCATTTCAAATATTGATATAAACAATATAGACGTATCATTTTGATAAACGTTAAAATATTTCTTGGAAACAGTTCATATGTATTTCCTGTGTGGTTTGTTGTCATGTATGGTATTAAATACTATAAAATAATACAAACCTACCATTCTGGACCAACTCAATTTAATAAACACAGGCATTGTATGCATGCTACCATTCATAATTGCAACAAGATGGTTCGTTTCAGAACAACTTGTCTTTGATTAGCTTATTTCTTGCACCGCTTTTAAACCAGCCTTATCATTCGTTGCCCTGCTGTGTACATTATTGGTTGGTATTTGTGGCTAGAACTGTTGGGCAATGTCTTTCTCCTTGGTTGAATTTTTCCTTTTATATATAGACACAAACTCTTATATATAGTCATCCCTTCAAAATGTAAAGTAGTTCCTTTTCGAGACTCTATTTCTATATTATCAAAACAAACGTAATTACTGGCTCAAATTGAACATCTTTGTTTTCAGTATTTTTTTCAATAATTTCTTTTCACTTGCAAGTTTTATATGCATTATGTATTCAATATAAGCAATTTATTAGCGCACAGAACTCTCAATGTTTAATCAATCGGAGAAAAATGATTTATTTTCTGTGATTCACTTTACCATTCTTGACTGTGCAGCCAATATTTTAACTCTGCGTGCGAAAATAAACCGACTAATCTGATAATTGCATTTTGAATTACCAGTAATGCCAAAACAGCTGCAGGTTGATTACAGAAGAACTACACACACGCCTTTTTTATATCAAGCAAGTTTCAGAACGAAGATTAAGTGCAGTAAATATCAATGCAAACCAAGCATAAGACCACACATTTTCTGAACTGAACATTCTTACAAAGTGTTTACTTCTAATTGTATAATTTGCGTTACTCTTGCAAGGAAATTGTCTAACTTTATTATTTTTTTTTAAATAAACAATGATTGTTTTGTTGTTGTTTTTTTTTGTTGTTTTTTCGGTAACAAAATTAAAAACAACAACAATTTATAAGGAAGAAAAATGCATAATTAATAGAAGTTAATAAGAAGACCAACATGTTTATTTTTTTTTAATTTCTCGGAACGAGTGCCCCCATTTGACTTGACTCACATCGGGTAAAAGTATTTTACAACATTATACTAGTAGTAATTGTTGTAGTTGGTTAACGTTGAATGAGGGTCTATCTGCTCGTTTAGGCATATCAGTAGCGTTCGTGATCGAGTACATTGAAGTTAGAATAGAATTTATTCGACTATAATCACAAAGGAAACCAACAATCACACAGATATAGTTTTTGACACCAACATTTAGGTAAATATTTGAAGTAATAGGTTTGATATTGGCAATATCTACTCAGGGGTGCGGAATTACTATGCCCGACTTGCCCGACTCGGGACTTTTTGTCGGCGGACAAGTAGATTTTCACGTAGCGGTTGTCCGCGGGCAAGTGATAACGAACGTTAATTTTTATCTCCATAATGTTTAATCCGTATTTCATATGCGTAAAATTTAATTAGAAACTACCTCCCGCATCATGAATAAATCGATGTAAATAAATGCTATTTCCCCCGTATGAGGCCTCTCGCTATTCTTGGAATAGGTCGTATCGAGGCAACCAACCGGTGCTTTAGTAAATAATGCCCATTGTGAAAGTCGCGTTCTAAAGTTATTTTGGTACGAAATGGACAAATTTGGCGTTCGTTCTGGTGGTGCAAAGCTGCCTGAAACACCAAAAGAATCAGAAAAGCGTAAATCTAAAGCCCAAAGAGACAAGGAATATGACCATAAACGTATGCGTGTGTTTAAAGATAGCTGGTTTAACGATTTTTCTTGGCTAAGAAAGGAAGATCATTCGGACAAACTTTGTTGTCATATTTGTAGAATGTGCCCACAAACGGCGGATACGACCTCGGCCCTGTACGTAGGGAAGTCTGCCGCCACATTACTAAGAAAGGACACTCTTTCATCTCATCAAATATCATCTAAACATGTTTTATGTGTGTCCAAGTCCGAGTTCAAGCAAAAACCAAGTAAACAAGGACCTATACAAAAGTCTATATCTAAGGTTGAAATGCATGAAATAGAGAGATACAAAAAGCTGTTTAATACTGCTTATGCTGTTATAAAGCACAATCGCCCTTACAGTGACTATCCTTTTCTCTGTGAAGTGCAAAAGAAAAATGGGGCTGAATTAGGAAATGACCACTTATCTAGAGATACCTGTGTAGTATTCCAGAATTCAATTTCAAATGTACTATTAAATGAAACAAAAGCAAACTTAAAAAATGTCAGGTACTTTTCTATCATAAGTGACTCAAGCACCGACTCTTCTGTAATAGATCAGGAAAGCATTTTGTTACGCTATGTACACCCTGAAACATATGAGCCGGTTACATCCATTGCCAGTATTGAGAATCTAGAAAATGCAAGGGATGACGGTGTTGTTGATGCTATTAAAAGGGGTTTATTGAAGTGCAACATTGATATTGATAATCTGTCTAATGAAAATTCAAAATTGGTGTGTGTAAATCTTGATGGAGCTGTAGTTGATTTGGGTGCAAAGAATGGTGTTGCGAAAAAGCTGAGTGATGCAGTTGATAACAATGTTATTGTAACACACTGTGTGGCACATAAACTTAAACTAGGTGTCTTAGATGCAGTTAAGCAAGTGGGGTATTTGAAAAAATTTGAGTAACTCTTAAGAGAATCTGTAAATTTTATTCTTTTTCTCCCAAGAGGAGAGAAGAATTGAAAAAGCTTGCTTCTTTTCTTGATGAAAGCTTAAAGATGCACACTGAAATTAAGGCAATTAGGTGGGTTTCTTCCAAGCTGCGTGCATTAAAAGCAGTCTGTCAGGATATTAATGTTACAGTCACACATATGGAGCAAATTCTTGAAACATCTAACAGGGCAGATGAGCTAGGACAAGCTAAAGCAATTTTAACTCTTAAAAGTGTAAAATTTGTAAAATACATTTATGTCATGCTAGATGTGCTTACAGCCATAACCAAAACTTCAGTCTTGTTTCAAAATAAAGATTTGTTGATGTTTGAGGTGAAAGAAGCTGTAGATACATTGTACATGTGTTTGCATGCAATAACCAATGAACCAGGTGAACACTTGTCCAAATTCTACAGCTTGTATGATCCTGAAACATCCCTGTTTGATGGTAGATTTAAATTGAATGGGTCTCTTAGTGACTTCAAAGATGACAATGACATTCACTGTTTATTTGATAAAATCAGTCAATATGTTCTAGAAAGATTTAAGAATCTTGAGAACCCTCCATTGAGTCTGTACCGGGTATTTGACTTCAGAAACTGGCCAAGTCCACTTACTGAGCTTAGCACATATGGTTGTAAGGAAATGAAACTGCTGTGTGAGCACTGTAATGATTTGTTAACAGAGGAAGAGGTCTCCTCTATTCCCAGTGAATGGCGGACTCTTAAAGTTCAGGTATCCTTGCAAAGAACTTATCACCCCCTTGCAGTATATACATCCATACTGCAAAGAAAGGAAGATTCTGTTAAACACATTAGTGCTTTGCTGCAGCTTTTGCTCACAATTTCTCCCTCCACTGCTGCCTGTGAGAGGCTTTTTTCTCAAATGAATCTTATCAAGAGTCCTCTTAGAACTCGCCTTACCCAAGAAAACCTGCAGAGTCAAATGAGAATTGTTGTCTCTGGTCCAGATTTCTCCATGTTTGACCCTTTACCTTCTGTTGAAGAATGGCTTAAGTCTGGTCATAGACACATACGCCATAAGCCACCACAAAAATCAGCCACTTTGACCTCTGAAAGCATAGCCTCCACATCTACCCAGGTAACTATTGAGATGGATTTCATACAGCCCATGTTAAGTGAAATTGTGAAAACCCTAGGTGGGGAAGACATTGCAAGGGAAAAACTGAAAAAATTGACTGATAACCCAACTAATGCCTGTGCCTTAATGTAACCCAGGATGTGTTTAACAGAATGTTCTAGTCTATAGCATGTTTACCATGCTTCTATTGACAATCTGTTCACATAAACAATAAAACAGTTCTGTTTAAATGATGTTTGCTTTCAACTGTTGTATAATTGTTCATTTATAACTGTACAAACATGGTAGTAGTTAAGAAAATGTTTATTTGGGCAAGTCAACTTTAGCTGCGGACAAGTAGAAATTTCAGTTCAACTTGTCCGTGGGCAAGTGGAAAAAAATCAAATTTCCACACCCCTGCTACTTATATAAAACATATATCATTTCAAGACACAGATTACACTCGAGTCATAAGTAAAAAACGCACTGATAGATTTTTAAAAAAAAAAAGATTGATCTGTCTGTTGAAACTTTTGACGCCTGCGGGAAAACTTTTCATGGGGGATCTACGAGATGTCTGCTTCGATTTTATAAGTTGCAAATAAAATTCTGTCTTAAAAGGCCTGCATTAGATAAGTTATGATGTCAAAAATTAAACCTCTACAATGACCATCGTTGACAGCAAATGAGCCGCGCCATGACAAAACCAACATAATGCGCATCCGCGCAGTCTGATCAGGATCCATGCTGTTCGCTATCAGTTTGTTTCTCTACTTGTTATAATGTTTGTAAGCGAACAGCATATCCGCGCAGTCTGGTCTGGATCCATGCTGGTCGCAAACCCATTATGTTGGTTTTGTCATGGTGCGGCTCAAAAGTTAGACGCACATATATGTACAATATATAAAAAAAACAGAATCACTAAAGAACGCCCGATAGCAACGTCTTCAGCGAAATTCACCATTTATACATAAAAAATGGTGAAATTTTAAATCAAGAAACAGTCTGATGTCTAATAAATAAAACTACCTGTAATATATAATTCATTTCCTCAACTACAATGTTTGAAAATAATCTAATTAATTATACTAATATTCTTTTACTTTACAAAACTCTTTTATTTTCATCAAATTCATAAGAAAGGAAATATACGAGATCGTATGACAGCGACATGAAGTCATATATTTAACAGTGCATGTTCTATAATTAACTTGTTCTATTTTGAAGTCGTAGAATCAATGTGTTGCTAAATCTGTCGACAGATTATAATCAAATGTGCATGATTTGTTCATACACAATTAGCGAATGTTACTTAAAATTAATAAATGGACATGTTTCTTGATAATTAATCTGTCAACTATGATAACATTACCCGTTATTTCTATTCAACTTTTTTCCTCCTCTTTGGCATTTCAATTACGATTCAGTTTGAGATTCCCTAAATGCTCTGTGTGTGTGTGTTTGTAATTGTGGCGGTTGTCGGTGTGTGGGATTTATTAGTAATGACCAATATTCGTGCAAGAGTTCCTGTGAAATGGATTTTCTCGTGTTAATGTTCGATATCACAATGGATTGATGTCTCTGTCGACGATAATGAGGAAAGAAAACGTCTTTTACCTTCCATGATCGTTATTCTGCATTATTTGTATGCAATCCGACTTTCGATCCGACTCATCATTCAAGCATTTGTATACCCCCACTATACATAGTTTAGGGTATGAGGGCACTTACGAATCTATTTGTGACGTCATGTCCTTTGCCGCCTCACCTCAGGAACCGGTAGAGATATTAACTTGAAACTTGGAAGATCATTGCAATATCACAATGCAACTGTCATTGTCAAGTTTCATAACTCTGATAGTAAGTTTAACATAATTATGTCAACGTTTAACTTAGAAAATACCCCATAAATATACTAAAGTGTCTATAGCCTTTTTTGTTAATGGATGAATTGTCTTCATACTTGAATACAACACTACTTTTGAATCTTTCTTCAAGTTGACCAGACCCACCTTTACATTGAGTTATATATGATCTTGACCTTTTCTCTTTTTTCCTTTTTCCCTTTTTTAAACAAATTGGCTATAGTTTTGTTATTTATCAATAAATTGTCTTTATACATAGACAATCCTTGAGGATAGACCTTCGAGTTGGTGTAATTTACATTGATCTTTCGTCATAAATGACCTTGACTTTCAAGGTCATGTTAATGTTTTTTGCTGAATTTCTTATGTAACTAGACAACACGTTATTATGTTATGTCCTGTCCGATCTCAAACCGGTTATTAACTTGAACTTGAAAAATTAATGCAATATCAAAATGCAACTGTGTGTTTTAAATTCGATAACTCTGATAGGCAGTTTTATATAATTGGAGTCCCTTTTTATTAAAATTTGCTTCAGGTGACTAACTTTTTTCACTTAGTTATCTCCCACTATCTTTTTAGAGAGAATGGAACAGGGTTAGCAAATGACTATACTCTTTTAACAAAGCAATTAATTATTGTAAATTTTATTAGTAAATAAAACAACATAAAATTGAGGTCGAGTTCAAATTTTCAAAAAGTTCAAAATCATTTATATATCAAATAGTTAACGTGGCGGGTTGAAAATTACGAATATAACAATGAATAAGTATATATAACTGTTTATATGTTTGTACATTTATATGTTAGTAATAAAATGTTTGGGTTCTTTTGTTGTTGATTAACATTTTCAATTCGTTTATCTTTTTTCATTTCATTTAACTTACAATATCAACAAAACAATGTAGTTTTTTTTTTTTAATCTTTTTGTATTAAGTTTATAGAAAAGAAGTGTCTATTAAGTTTATTTATTTTCATTTTACGTTTTATTTTCCCTTTTAATCATTTAATTAAACAACGATTCCAGCGTTAGTGATAGTTTGATCCTAACAATAGACAATAGATGTATCGAAATTGCCATCTACAATAATAGGAATTTATATGTTTCTTTTTCTGGTCACAAGGCGTAAAATTACAGTTCTCGCCAACGAAATTGAAATCAATTGCATATAAATTGAATAGCATAAGACAAGTAAATGTAAGCAATTTCTATAAATTATTTGCTTTGAGATTCCCTTAATGAAATACGGCTACGCTGAAACGGCTTCAATATTGTCTAGGAAAACACAGTAACTACCATCAGAATCTGAAATAAGAGTGTTTATTTGAATACGAATGACCATTGGAAGAAATATATATTGTACAAGTAGCTTTCCACAAATCTTTTCAGGAGGAAAGACGTACAGAATTATCAATTCATAACTACTTGTACGCGGTTTAAGAATGAATAAAGAGTTTCTTACTTGCGCGCGTCTGCTATCGGATAAATGCCGTCCTCGATACGGTACGCTATTCATCTACACTAATTAAACAGCTGTCGAAATGCAATTAGGTCACATTGACTTAATCAGCAGACTGGATATATTCATTAGCTCTCTCCAGTTTCCCTCAGCAATCTCCACCAACAGTGTTTTATCACCGTTTAAACAGTTTCTGTTTGTTCAGACATGTCTGCATATTCTATGGATTTGATTTTTCCTTTAATCTTATAAAGAATCGATTTAATGAGTCGATTCAGCTCTAAATCACGGAATGCCAATTGGGAGTTGTAGGGAATTAAAATAGTTTCCTTTGAACAGTGCTTCGTAGGTTATTGTACGTGTTTCATTGTTTCAAATGATGCATTTGTAATCGTCGTTGTCTATCTCTCTTATTCCTCGAACTCCCGCATGAAATTCCGTGTGGATCATTTCTCCGTGCCTGTTCATCCGCCCACCAGCCCGTCTGTATCTGTCAAAAAAAAATAAATAAAAAACACTAGACTACATATTTGTTAATGTGCTTCACAAACTGTCTGCATTTCATGAAGTAAATGATGACATTAAAACGATTGTATAAAATGTCCATGGTGATTGCTTATGGCATTCATCGATGCATTAATATATGGCATAAATTAGTGACAGTATGAAGAGGTACTTTTGTGTTCTTACTTGATTTACTCTTATTCAAAATAGTGTCTTGAATATATAATTATAATGGGTTTTTTTCGCGTCTGGAAAAAAGTGCATCGCATTTGTAACACAATATATGCAATTTACAGGCATGGATTCGTGTAACACTATATATATTTAAAGAAGTTCCTCACAAAAATTTGTTGCCATTGGTATTTCGCTTAACTTACTCAACTAAATAATTACCGAGATAGCAGGACCAGTAATTGCTGCTTTATAAATTCATGAGTATGCATTTAATGCTATTTCATTGTAAATCAATTGTAATATACTGTAGGATGTTACGTCTATGCAGTTTATTAAAGCAATCAGTCTATTTTACTAATTAGATATCAACATAAACCCCCACGGAACTAATCCGAGGCCGTGTTATCTCTACTCCCAGAACCATTAATTTCAGTTTGTGACATACATTTATTTGTTTTGACATAACATTTATAGATAACGCTCATCTATTGATCTCGGGACGAAATTCTTTTATTTGCTCTTCGATTCATTCCGTAGAAATAAACAGCAATGTTTCTCTGATGTTATTTCAGTTTGGTAATTCTTACTGAGGCTTTGTTATGCTATATCATCTCACACAATTAACCTTTTTGATGTTTCAGTTAGCTAGTTTGACAGCATTATTAACTGCTGTGTTCAATGACATTTACCCACACTCGATATGTACTTAATCTCGTGATATTGTTTCTGCTCAATGCAAAATATCCGGTTAGTACTTTGAAATGTGCTGGTGTTAATTATTTGACACAACGTGGGTAGTGCCGTACATTATGCAGCAATCCATTTGTTTATTAGACACCATTATGTTACACATAATGTATTCGAGATCATTTGATCACAAAGCATGTAATAAGAGAAGCATTAAAGCACGTGATTTATGTAAAAATACTCACTTTGTTTCATATTATCCAACTGTTCATAGCACACGATATGTGGAAGAATAATACGTTTTCTCACACAGTCTGTACACTTGTGCAATTCATCTTGCAAAATATGATAATGCCACAAAATGTCTGTGTCTGGGGTATATGATTCCGATTGTTTTTATCCCTCAACATTTAAGTGTTTACATGTGTTATATCACATACAATTTTATTCCAAATAGTCAAAATGGAAACCTGCAACGTTGGCGAAAGCGACAAAATTTGAAATACAATATTTTTTTATGATTGAGCCAATTCTTTGACACCAGTGGTAAATGCAGACACCCAAAAGCCCAATATATATACCCAATGTATATACTCAAAGCGCCGGCTAAAATGGAGCTCGACATTGACGAATGTCAACGGTTTTTAATTTAATATTTCATGTGTCAATATGGCGATGATCATGTGACATTTCATTTTTGTGCCCTTCTGCGAAAAGCATTGTTGTCTGCCGCTCATCGTTTAGCTCAGTTTCAATGTCTTTGCATTATCGTGTGTCGTATTCTAAGCACGTTGGAAAATATTGTATGTGACACAATAAAGTCACTGCACTTTCCAAACATTCTCTCTTAGTGTAACTTGTGCTATTTTTTTCAATGTTCGGCATTGCTAATATTTGTTCTTTGTGTTTTCATTGCAAACCCAAAGCCTATATTTATTCCTTTCTTTCGAGTTACCCATCGAGTGTCTTACCTTTGTTTCATTTCGATGGATTAGTGGCTGGATATCGCCGGAGCTCCATTCCATGCATGCTCTTCTCGAATGTTGATCTGTACCATTCTGTTTTGACGATATTTCTCAAATCAAAATCAATGAAAATAAATAAATATCTTTGCAATTCAATACTATACCAGAAGTGCCCCTTTAATCATTTTCTCATGATATATCTGGCCCTGTAATCCGCTTCCACAAATAAGTGTTCAGAAATAAATTACTTCACACAATATAGGCTTTTGTGTCCTGTCATAGATAACTTAAATGTGTTTCATCTGACGCAATATTCGCTATCGTTTAAGGCATTTTCTGTCTCAGAAAGAATATCAGTGTTTGTTAATTACGTTACACCAAACCATGACACTCTTTTAGTATCCTAATATTTGGCGAACATGGCGTTATCGCTAATTGTTTATGATTTTGTTTATCTCATTTTCCTTTATCTGTAATAGCTATAAAATATGTAAAATTTGATATGCAAAAAAAGAAATTGGACTGAAGTTTTGAATGTTTTCATATATAAACTTCTTTAAACGTTGTTTAAACTCTTAGTAATAGCGTTGGGCGTGGGTGGAAATTGCTATGAACAGGTTCAATCAAACCGAGGCTGTAACATTTTCAATTTTGCCATTTTTGGACTTTCTGTAGGGATTCATATTTTTTCTATTTTGCACTTTCCTGTAAAGTCCATCAAATCGAGCCTGCAATTTTTAAAACTTTGCCGTTTATGACGTACGTTCGTTAGTTTAAACATATTTTATTGCATTAAATACATGTATACAAATAATGAGTATATATCAAAATGCAAATGGGTTGAGCAACAAGTTCTTACAACATTAGATACAGGCAACAATGATTACTTTTAACATGTTTATAAACTTTAAAATATGTATTTGATTTTTAACGTTCGTTGGAGATTCTGTTGGTTTCTTTTTTCTATTCTATTCGTTTGTATGTTTATCTGGCTTCACAAGCAAACGATTTGTCTTGAACATTTTTCATGCTAGTTAGCAAATACATGTATACAAAATAGATCATACAAGTACACTATATATATTTATTTATCTATTAAACTATATAATCTGAGACTTTGTATCTTACATTTGAGCCGCGCCATGAAAAAACAACATAGTGAGTTTGCGACACCATGGATACAGACGAGCCTAAGCATTCGCGCAGTCTGATCAGGATCCATGCTGGTCGCTATCAGTTTCTCTACTTGTAATAAGGTTGGTAAGCGAACAGCGTGAATCCTGATCAGACTGTGCGTTTGCGCAGACTGGTTTGGATCCATGCTGGTCGCAAACAAACTATGTTGGTTTTGTCATGGTGCGGCTCATTTATCAATCGTTCAACGATTCGTCGTGTAATCCTATTTTAAGCATGGTAATCAATCACAGCGAGAAAAAAATTGTAAAGTTCTGTTACATAAAAAAGAAACAGTTAATTATGATTAGGTTCAACGGAAATCATTATGTTTGTTTAACTATTTGATGTATTTGTTTAAGAATGGAAATGTTCCTTGTCCTTTACGAAATAGACTAAAAGCACTCGATCTGTTAACATTTTCTTGCTAAATATGTCTAAAGTTTAGCTGGTTATATATTCAATTGAGTATTGTTTTAACTTATCATTTGCTCGTCTTTTCGGAAAATATAGAGAGCTATTGTACTCACTCATGCATCGGTGTCGGTAACGGAATCTCAATTGTATTATGCTTTGTGACAGGTTGGTGTCTCCGAAACTACTAAAGGGAATTGGTTGAAACTTCACACACTTATTTAAGAGCACAATAGGAGGTCACTGGCCAAGGCCTATAACTCTTACGTGGATATGAACATACTCATACGAGTTAGATTTTTTAAACCTACACTATCCTGGCTCTTGGTTTACTTTCAAGCACTGAGAACAGTCGAGCAATCTGTTTTACCGACAGCTATTGTTTTATCTTGCTCATAGTGTCACAGTTATTTGTCATCTTAGTATAAACAATCTCACTCGTTTTTGCTTAAAATAATCATATAAACACAGTCACGCACTTTCTTGGTATTAATATATTTGGAAATATTGTATAGTTTTTGGCATTGTTTATCTGATGTCGGCTAACTAAGACACTCAGACGCAATTGGTCTGTTGAGAATTGTCTAGGGTTATAGGATCACCGTGGTCAGATTCTCAAGTTCTATGGATTATTTTCTTTTATCAATGTATCACGCAGCAGTTGTTATTCCTTGTAACTAAATTATCTAAGCCAGTAACCTAAAATCGAATATTTTGTCATGAAAAGATAAGTACAGAAAAAACTTTGATTTGCCACTTGGACGATACTCTGCATGAAGTTGATTGGACAAAAAATGTATACGCCAATGTGTATATTTTCTTTTAAGTATTTCAAATTAATATGATAAAAACCAATTGAAATGTCATTTCGATATTATTTTGAAACCATTCTTGAAAAAGAAAGTTGATAGAGTTCTCAGTGATTTAGTTTGAACATTTATATAATGCATAACAATATTTAGTTCTATAACAATTTATTATTTGCTATACATGGATATGTACTATAGAATCAGCAACAACCATTTTGGTTATTGACATATATGATATTTAATACTTTTTATCGCAATAATTGATGGCATTGCATACTTTTTATTTTGGAAAAATTCTCTTTAAAGCGTCCATCGGCTAAAATTACAGATTGATTACAGATAGAATAATTTCAGCGCTAATCAAATTAGTTACAATGTTATAGTTATAAGTTAATTGCATAACGCCTTTCATTGTTGATCTTGTTTGTCATATTTTAAAGGCCGTTTCTTGAATGATTTGTAACATGAAGTGTCTATGTCTTTTGTGTACATGAAATATTCTATGAAAAGGGGGAAAAAATGTCCCGAAAACAAATTCCACTGCGATTATAAGTAGTTTTGGAGACGATTTTACGTATTGTCCGGTCCACTCGCTTTCAATTTCATTTTCCTGGCAAAATTAAATTTTAATTTCATGTATTCTGCAAATATCTAAATCACTATAAAAACAATAATTGTACCATCCGCAGACAGAAAATATATAGCTTTATACATTTTAAGTAAAAGTTATATGTATTAGAAAATATATTGCTAACACATACTTTGTTTGTCATTCAAACAGTATGCGCTATTTTAACACCTGCCCTGTCTACGAAAGCTATAAAATAATGACGAATTGACTCTGATCTAGACGTCTTGAGTGATTTTTTAATAAAAGATTTAAGTCCCAAATGGATCGTCAACTTCATTTGTGTGCTGAAAAAAAGTCTGTCCAGTTGATTTCATGACACCTCGTAATATTTTTTTGTAATCTCAAACGTGGCAGTCATTCTCAAATATGTTCAATTAACCTTCAAATCTTAGCATCAAATGGTTGATCAATAAAAAGAGAATAAATGATCACGTGATTTTTGTCTTCACATGTATCAAAATAGCCGAACTATTGAAATGCCATAACCTTTTACATTGTACAACGTGGCGTTGAAATAGTGCTCATAAAATACTCAAATGTTATACAACAACGCACAAAACAAATGTACAATACAAATTATAGACAAGATAACTACAGTATTCCGTCCGAAATTGTTATTTACAATTGTCGCTGCTTGTTAGAGTCAATGGTAAAGATGGCAAAGATTTTCAATCAATATATTTCCCAGATTCTAGTGGTAATGAAAATGTCCATCAAAAGGTGATAAACCAACAAAATACTTGTCCAAAACGCCTTTTGAATATGGAGTTCATCTAATGATATCGGTGATGGTTTGACCTGATGTCGAAGCATGACGTCAGTTAGTGTGGTTTTGTGCGCATCATGTTTTATATGTTATAGCCTTCATACCACAAAGGGCACCTAGTGCAAAAAATGAATTTTTTTAAGAAGATGTTCTAATTGATTTTATTGTATGATTTTAAATTATAACCAAGCTCCAGTTTAGACAGGCAATTCGGTGAAATAATTGATTATGTCATCTCTTTGTCTCATATGTTTAGAATATCGTGAAACTTGAAACAAGTCCTAAAAACAGTGTTACGTTACAATGTAATATATGAATAAGTGTTAAGTTGATTTTTTAATTTATGTGTGTGTCCACCAGCTTTACATATCAAATTTATAGTATCAATTCACTAATTTTCCTGGTAAGTCATTCATTTCACTCCACTTATTACGGCAGAAACATTATATATACACAAACACCTTCTAGTTGGTGAAAATCTATGTAAACAGGTTATTAGTTTAGTCTATATTGTCAAAATTAATGATAGGTTTCTTCTGAACCGTAAACTATTTTCTTGCAAAGACTAATATACAAAGCCTGTCTTGTGGTAAACTCAATTTTTTCTACAAAATTTATTATATGTTTTTCATAAAAAGTTATGATAGTGAAATTCCAAACCTGTGCATGGGCTCTTATATCTCTTTTAATTTTTATATTTCAGCAATAAGTTTTAACTTGTGAAAATGTTTAGATTAATTTTATACTTAAAAGCACATTGCCCAAGCTTGATTTCCCTTATACGAAGAATATTCAGGCATTATTACAATAAAAAACGTTTTTTAGCTTTTATAAAACACAATTGTACAGAGACCAAAGAGCACAAAATGATACAATAAAATGCTTGACAATTATCTTACATTTTCACATTTTCGTTTCAAGCAACTGTCCTAATAAACTGAGGAGGAGGGGGTTAAAGACACAATTGAATAACTTATGCAGTCAAAACAACCAAAAAAACCCATTTCAATAGAAAAAATAACTCTTGTATCAACTAATATCGCATGGCAATTTTCAAACATAATGTAATTTCTGAGTATAAATACACTCAATGAATAAGGAGTCAAATGACAATTAAAACGTCAGGCTATGTTGGGGTTTTTTTTTTGGATAAATTAAAAAAAATTCTAAAGAAAAAACATCATATTAGTCAGCCATTTATCTTTATATTGTCAAGTAGGATTAAACCAATCCCTAAAGAACACAAAATCGACGGACGAAAATTTTAACATTATGGAGATACATTCATATATCTGTTACAATAATAAACATTTAAATTGATAATTTCTATATGCTAAACAGCAAAGAAGAACCATGTTTTTCTATGCTCAATTTCTGATATTCAACATTGCTGAAATGACAAATGATCTAATTAAGCTTGTAATTCCGGAACAAGATTAAATGTTTGTTCTTGTTTGGAATAACTGTATCACTAGATAAAAAAAACACCATTTTGCACAAAAAAGTGCCTATGTCTTAAAACGGTATTTGAGTCATTCGCAAATTTACAAAATAATAATGGACAATTAAAGGAAAGATAGAGTCACAAATTAAGCTTTTCTTAAGAAGAAAAAGGAATGTTAACATCATGAACGATGTCGGACAAGATTCCGCTCGAATCACTATAAGATGCAATTGTATGGTTTTAATATTTCATGATAAATACCAATTCGTTTCAAAACACTTCAAATCATTTTCTCATTTCATAGTATTATACAATCTTATGGCGGTGAATAAATACGGCCCTCTGCGAAAACTTGGGAAAAATATCCGTTTTTCCGAAAAAAATTGAGTTGTGCGGAGATTAGATGAGGCAAATGTCAACAAACGACGGAACGAATCTTCATATTTAAACAGTTCATTTAAAGATGATTAATGTAAAAATGGTTCACGGTAAGAGGTGAACAGTTAAATTAACATTTCGATGGAAGAATTATTTTCTTATTCGCAACGCACTGGTCTTAATAAATTTTTTTCATTAATAGAAGACTTAGTTCGATTTTATTCAACGCAATTAATTATCTTTTATTTATATGTACAATTTATTCAACACATTTTAAATATCTTCTTGTAAATAAGTTCCATTTTTAAGTATCTTTAACAAATTATTTTTACATAAGGCATTTCAGGCTCATTTTCAAACTAAAGGTGAGATCTATGTAAAAACTTTTATAAATATCTCATACTAAAGGAATAAACGACTTAACAAAGTGTGCCGAAATTTTGGAGGATGAAGAAATATTTATGATAAACCATAAGTCCTTTCCATACAACTGTAATTGGCGAGAGCGTTATATAGCGAGCAGGAAAATTGATTCCTTTAAGATAAAATAATATTTAAAAAAGTCGTATTAGCAGCACGTCAGGAAACGTCCGTGGCCGATTTTTTAAGGTCGTTGACTTAAAACTACTTGTCCCTCACCGCCGCTTTTGGCTCGAATCCCGACAGTGACTTTGGATTATTTCATGTGAGGAAACTATCAAGCTAGTGTGCGGAACGTCGCTGGTTCTTCTAAGTTGCCCCTTCGTGCCTGAAATAATGCACGGAAAAGAACTGATGTCATCCTCCACCATAAAAGCTATTTGTACGGCGTAAAACCGAACAAAAAAAAAAGCAGCAACGTCATTCAAAACATAAACAGAAAAAAGTATAGCTAAAATTAGTGTTTAAAAAACATACGAGTATTATAATTATTATCTACTCAGACATACAAAGCACAAGTTATATATAATACAAAGATATAACACATAGTTGTCACTGGCCACTAATGAATACAGATAACGGCTAGAGAATGTAGTTTCGTGTAATTTAATTTTGTCACCAATCACAGTGAGTGGTCATGACCTTACTGCGTCAAACATTTAATGGTGTAAAACATGTGCTATAGGCCCATCGTCGCTATCGATTCACACTAACAAACTCTTCTATATTTGATTTATCGGTATGACGAGAATGGAGAATAAAGATTCTACTCCGGATTCTCGGAACCTCCACTTCAAAGAACATATCCGGTTATATATCGTGTTATTTGCTAGAAATAAACAATTGCTCAATCAGACTATTTCTAGTGATGTGAAACAAACGATTGCTTGCTTTACGAATTATTTGTTGTAACAGTTAAAATCAATAGCACATGTCAACCGAGAAAAATAACGCCGATTGCACGTAATGTTTATAAAGCCCCAAATTAATAATGATTGTAACTTCAGTTAGGCATATAATTTACAAGCACCTAATTAATATTTTCCAATGTCTCATTCTCTATGGTTTGTATATAGCGTCTTTCACGTGCGAACTGTTCTACATCATATGATAAGAATATTTATATGGCATATTTCTCTAATTGGATTCTCCATCTGAAAAACGACCTGGTGAGCATTTTTATTACTTCAGACACTTTTTGAAAGAATTTGCAGGTGATTAAATATCAATGCATGCATTTAAATAACAATATTTATCCTAGCTTTAAGGTGTACTACAAAAGATTTAGAAATAAATTCACTTTTTTTATTTAATTGTTGACTTGATATTTTGATTGCTTGATTTCTTTTTTTAAAGTGTTTAAAGTGTATAAAGCTATATATCTCATGAAAAAATTATTGTTTGGATTTTAAAAAAAGAATACTTCCAAAATGCTTGTATGAAATAAAAATGGCAATAAATTGCCTTAAAGCGAGTGGCGCATGCAGAAAGTCATTGCTAAAAAGATAAAACCCTACTTAAAATAACAAAATATTATTTTGTTTCGGAACATTTTATTCTGTTTATATACATTATTCATGTGTGTTAAATAACAGAGATATTTTGTGTTAAAACTTTTTCGGGAAACAATCATATAATAATTGTCATCAACTGGCTTATGTCTATAGCAATTGTTACCGAAAAAAACAACAAATATTACCCTAATCATTAGTAAATCAAATTGTAATGAACTGTATTTTTATGATACTTTAAGGAATGTTTTGATATGGTTTAGTCCATGAGTAGTTCAGTAGAAGTCGGCATTTTGTAAAAGCAAATATTTAAGGCTGTAGTGCATATTGGTATCACAGTGCATCGTTTTTCTGTGATGTATTTTCTTGTTCAATACTGGATATTAAAATTCATGTCAAGAAATATTCTAATGTGCTTTAATGAATAAATTACAAAAAGATATAAACATTTGTTGAGATTTTCCATTGACGACGTTTTTATCATTGACCTATCACTGCGACCAATAGATCCCAAAATGTCTTTTTTCAGAGAATAATACTTGGAAATAGTAAGGAACCTTTCAATATTGTCATTGTAAAACTGTATTAGTACTAAAACTACGAAATCAATACACCGCCATGACCGCAATCCACAAATATATTGAACGTTATGTCTCTAAGACACGAACCACCGGCACTGATTAGAGCGCCGAATACACTAGTTTATTATTGAAGTAGGAGTTAGCTGTTATTTTATATGTAGATTTCTCCCATAATGCATCATTTCTAGTGTATCGCCCCGTGTAACCATGACAGTTTTAATATTCATTATCGGTCTGTGAACTATCACAATTTGACACAAAATGTTTGTTTAGAGTAATTGGCTGCAATAATGTGCTGTATTTTATCTACACTAACACATTCTCAGAAAAGTCTCTATCGAAAGATATCTTGACAGAGAAAAAAGCAAGAAGTTCGGTGATAATTTGCACAGCCAAATTGTATTACAATAACAATTTGTTTTTCTATAGAAAATGTTATTACATATATGATTGAATGTAATTAAATAATATCGGAATTTTTTTATTCAAGTTCATCATATCAAAGATAGTTTATGATCCTTCTTGCTTCAATAATATGCAATAAGGAATATGACAATGTGTAATGTAATATTGATGATAAAGGCATTCTTATCACGACTCATAGGTTGTTTAAGTCTCAAATAGTTTACGTCTATTTAAAAAAATATATAACTAATCCGAAACAGGTCTTAATTGTTCTTTTCGCCAAATGATACAAACATAAACATTAGTGTCTGCAAAACATGTACGCGTGCTTAGGACAATTATTTGATTCCTACTTTGTAATTGCATACATTTTGTATAATAGTCAAAACTAAAATCAGGACTTCTTGACCAGAGTATATACATTTAAGAACAATTTATGTTTCGGTGCATTCCGATCATAGCTTTTAATAAGATTTTGATAACTGAAAGAGGAAAACAGATTTCCTACAGAAATCCCAGAACGCCAAAATTGAACATGTTACAGATTTAGTTTGAGCTTGTTTAGTGACGGTAGTGGAAATTGCAAGCTACCGTCACAGGACCCCAAGCACCGACTTAAGCAGAATTCAAAATTTACACATAAAAATGAAAATCTTTATGAATACTTTACAAAGATAACTAAAATAAATAAATGTTAAGCTTAAACATTTACAAAAACAAAAATGCTAAAGCCGACCCTTCGGACAAACGTATATTCTTAGAAACATTTAACCTGTTGTGAATATCATAAGATTATCCTTGTATTGCTTTTTTTCATATAAATAATTACTTTTGAATAATCAGTGAAATTTACGGACAAACAAATTGGTGAAAAAGTTTGGACAAACTGGTGGAAAGCATCTGTCTTACTGTACATTAGAAACGAAATCAAATAGTTTCAAAACGTTCTTTATTTGGTACAATTCGCAAATACAATTTTTGTCGTACATCTCTCTGCATTAGCTAGTGTGATATATTTGCAAATTGCAATCCAATTCTGCTTGTAGCAAACTTTAAAATAATGATATGTTTAATATATATTTTTAAAATAAATATGTGAACAGTTACCGGTATTTATAAACGTAACTTTCCCATAAAAAATTAGTTCATAGTGTCATAGTTTTACCTTTTTGCCTTGGTCTTATGTGGTGGAGAAAAATGAACATCTATATATCATGCTTATTTCTTTCGGTCAGTGACGTACATATATGGCCATATTTCACCATTTGTAATGATTCTGTCTAAGAATGCGTCAATGTCGAAGGCGCCGGGGATATGTGTCAATGTTTCGCCGTTGATTTTCACTGTTTAAGATAGGGTTAACATTTGCAAAAGTTTTGAATATATTTTGTTTTGTTTTTCTGAATGTTTATACTATAATTGGTATTTAAGATTACTATTTTTTACCAGTATTTTAATAGGAAAACATCACATTTCATATTGTATATATAATCACAATTTTAATATTCATTTTCACCGAATTGGTACACATCAATTTGATAACCTACTTAGATTATAATGTACTTTCTCTCACTATTTTCACGCCATTTTCAGGTACTGCCCAATGGAGATATAACGACACTTCACAAAGTATCCCAGAAATGGACACATCCATTACTGTAACATATGATGATGGACATTGGAGCATTCCATACTTTGATTGCGGGGGTGGATTCATCTGGATGATGACGTATACTGTACCTTTCTTTGGATACAGAAATGGAACGTTTAAATTCAAGTAAGTTTTGTTTAAATGTTTAATTCTCCCTAAGCCTGTGCTAGCGGGCATGGACGGTAACTTGCACTTTCCAGTACCATCATGAACTGTCTCAGTCAACACTGAACCTGCAATTTTTCCAATTTGTTGTTTTGAACGTGCTTTAGGGACTTTGTTTTTCTTTATTTTACATATGCAGTTGACTTTTTCAGTATTACACATTTATACAGTATTATACAAAAGCACATTAGGCTTTCTCCAAAAAATAGTAAATTTTAGATTGTATAATAAACTGAAGGATTTCGTTCCCGGGGTTATTTGTTTGTTGATAGCATAGCTAGCATATTACTTTCTGTAATATAAATAAATTAAATGTAATGTGATTGGCCATCCTGTAAACATTGGAATGTTTTATTGATTTTATAATAAATAGCAAATTAAAGGTGGTCAATAGATTAACAGATAAGTTATCCGCCATTCTTTGATGGTAGAGGTAAAGTTTATCTGATCGATTGAGTATCTACAGAGTACAAACTCTGTTCTGTTCAGATTATCAGATTATAAGATATTTATATTTCCGTTATTGCCTGTTGGCCTTGGATATTTGTTTATGCATTTTGCCTGTTGGCCTTGGATATTTGTTTATGCATTTTGCCTGTTCCTAACTGCATTGTCATTCTATGTTTCATAGTGTTTCAAACAAAAACTCTTTGATTGAATTTTGATTCTTCAACAAGTGGAATAATAGTCCTCTACATACAATGCAATACTGATGATGTGCTTAGCTTACGATATCAATTTTCATAATATAGTTTATGTTTCTTTTGTAATATATCTAGATATCAAGTTCGAGTTATGTTTAATTGAAATTGATAATGATTTATAACATTTAATGGTGCAGCAGTCTAATCTTATACTTTAGCTTAAGCGTGGAATTTAGATGAGCCTGCAAAATTCTCAATTTTGCCATACTGAGCGTTCGTTTGGGACTCAATTTTTTCTCTAGGTTAGGTTTTTATAACGGCCTTTTTATATGACACTGTTTGCGACAGTTTATGGTCAACGCTTAATAATTTCAGACTCAAACGATAATCAGACCATAAGTAAGTGCTTGCAAAATGAAGCGTTATTTTCGGAAACGTGTCAAATTCAGTATAGGCTGTAGTGTCCCTATACATCAATTGTCAAAGGTTTTTCCAGAGAGTTACAACATCAAGAAGTTTTTAGCTGTAAGAATTGTTCAGCCTGTAATCCATATAAAGCAATTTTAAGCTCAATTAATAGACTCATTGAAACTTGTCAGTATAAGTATGTGAAGGGGAATTCTTTTATTTTTTTCTTATTTAACATATAGTGGATTGTTGGTTGGAAGAAAGTGTTGACTTAAAAGAGCCTCATAAATGTTTAAATGTTTAATCTAATTACATATTAAGTTAAGCAGGCAAGGTGTAGACCGCAATGGACTAAAGACTTTTAAATGGCTCATTTGTTACATTTTTCATAACATAACTATAGATTGTGTGTATAAAACATTGCTGTCTTTTCCTTTTTTCTCTCAAATGTTGATAATGGAAACAAGCGGAAATAAGCAATATACGATCGATTCTATTTATACGAGACAAATATCAATTGTCAAACTCATTGAATTTCGACAAAAAGCACTAAGTCTATGCGTGCCCTTTACTTAAGTCAAAGTATGATCGGCAAGACATAAAATTCGAGCAGTATTAATTGCACTTCCTATTTCCGAGATGTAGGTTGACAGTCACTTGATGTTTGACTTAAGGCGTCTTCTGCGTCTGAGTGTCAAGTTCTCTACTAGTCGAGAGACTAGTTCTGTGCATTGTCACCCTCGGTTTAACCATCATAACTAGACAATTTTTGTCAATGAAAACCTTATAACTTTCTTTATAGATTATACTCGTATCAGAATATTAGTAAGTAAATGATAAAGAGCAATAATAATGTAATTTTTTGCACTTTCAATGCTTGTATAAGTGTAACAATGGACGATAAGCAATCAGAAAATGTACCCAGTGCAATCTTTTGATATTTCCTTATCAATTTAGTATCAATTAAAATGTTTAATAATATCTTCATCTGACGATTGCTTTAATTTTTGTGTTTTTATCATTTGACCTGTCTTTAACCAGAGCTACAATAATATTCATCGCAGTCTAGACAAAAATGACCTACATTCTTGCATATGTGTAGAATAACATCATATTCATGATATACATGGATCACAAACGTAGAGACAGTCGTGACAGATCTGACTTACAAAATGACATGTAATACAATATATAATTCACATATGTCATACTTATAAGCCAGTAACAAACGTGACCCGTTCTGTAATAGATCCTAGAGTCATTACTCCTAACGTTATCAATGACATAATATGTTTTATGATATAACAAAAATCAATATTTTGTAATAAAGAATCTTTATTTCTATCAAATAAATAATGATAACACAAAATAAAATGAAATATGGGTGTCATTAAATTGACAAAGATGTTGCAAAATAACTAAAATGTCACAAATGATTTATTATTTATATAGAAATCCATTGCATTTTCATTTAATCAACAGTCAAATAACATGTCACTCCAAGTCATTGTATTGACTTTTAGGCGAAAAAGTTTTGAATTCACAATAAAAAAGCTCTTTTTTGGAAAAATATATTTCGGATCATTAGAAATATGTTTAGCTTAAAGGGACTACATGTATATGCAACAAACTATGCAAACGAAATAAGATAATATGTACGTATTACAGATGGAAATTTTGTAAGGACAATATTTTGAACATTTTGTAAGGACGCAGTTTTGTTGAAGGACGTAATTTCGAATCGGAAAAAAAAGTCAATTTTTTATCTTATCAATTCATTTGTGTTTGCATCATAATAAAACGAAAGAGACACTGACCTTTTTGATCAATGTTTTATGCCATACTTGGTCAGTTGTCATAAGGTTGTCTCAAAAGACCGTTTTGGTGATTGTTGTAAACGTGTACCAAACGTCAGTGACGATATCCTATATTTGCTGATTACTAACTACAAAACAGCTTTGAAATTTATTCATTTAGAAATGTTTCATTTATTAAAAAATAACTTTTGGTCATCCAGGGCTCCTTGCCGCTGGTTCTTGTTGCTCGGTCGTTTGGGGACGCCGCCTTCCCTTGTTGAACTTGTTTATCATATTTTATTGCTTAAAAATCTCATTTTGTTGTCGAGTAAATTATTCATTTTATACATAGACACTTGTATGGTTATTTTACTCCAAATATAGTTAGTGTGCACAAAATTTTTGTTCTAGAAAATATTTGAGATTCCTTTAAATAAGTCTTTTATCAGAGGCTTTCGTAGCCAAGTTTTGATGGTCGCTGATTTCTAAATACCTCTAAGACTATTGGTTCTAATATTGATGGAAAGAAGTCATATCACCTCTGAAGGGTCAGTGTGACCGATCCATAAATGATTTATAGATATAACCTGCCTATGTTAAACCATATGGAAGAAGAATAACAATCCGTAAAGTTATGACAAAAATGGCATTCATCCTTACATATGTATATAAATAAATACGATCACATTTAGATACATGACAAACATGTTTTTCATAAACAAAGTGACAGTTGTGATGGATTTAACCTGAATGACGTATGATAAATCTCTTATTTCATACATGCAAACCAGTAACAAAAGTGGTCCGTTCCTAAATGTATTTGGTCAACAATATTCCTAACGTAATCAGTGATATTATTTAGTAAACGATATTACACAAATCGATAATTTTTATTCTCTAAAATAAATAATGGTTACACAAAAATAAAATGAAATATGGATGTCATGACATGACAAGAGACGTTCCTAACTAACTAAAAGATGCCATAAATGAATGATTATCTATATTTAGAAAATCCATATAAAATATTCGATGAAGCAGCGAAATAACGTGTCACTCCAAGTCAGTTAATTGACTTGCACATGATATTTTATTTTAAATTTCAGAATATGATAGTTCCTTACTGTTGAAATACGTTTTGGAACATTAGAAATATTCTTTATTTTATATATAGGATTGTATGTGAATAAAGCGCTGAGAAAGTATAAGATCTGGAATTTGCACCATTTGAACAACTAAATGAAAAGCTTCAATACAGGACGAAATAGTGAAAAACAGAATTCCTAAAGAAAGCCCAACACGGCAAAATTGTAAAATGTTGCAGGCTCGGTTTGATTGATACGGAATGCCGTTAGGGCCATTGCCTATGAATGTGTTGATCTGAAACGCGATATTCGATAGTACGATGGTGAAAACGCGAAATCACGAAACTACGATGGTGAAAATGCGAAAGTACGATGATGAAAACGCGAAAGTACGATGATGAAAACGCGAAATCACGAAACTACGATGGTGAAAACGCGATAAACTATCGTGTTTTCACCATCGTACTGTCGCGTTTTCACCATCGTAATTTCGTGATTTCGAGTTTTCATCATCGTACTGTCGTGTTTTCATCATCGTACTATCGCGTTTTCACCCTCGTACTATCGCGTTTTCATCATCGTACTGTCGTGTTTTCATCATCGTACTATCGCGTTTTCACCATCGTACTGTCGTGTTTTCATCATCGTACTATCGCGTTTTCATCATCGTACTATGGCGTTTTTATCATCGTACTATCGTGTTTTCACCATCGTAGTTTCGTAATTTCGTGTTTTCACCATCGTACTATCGACTATCGCGTTTCAGATTAACACATTCATAGGCGATGGCCCTAACGGCATTCCGGAATGCCGTTAGGGCCATCGCCTATGAATGGTTTGATCTGAAACGCGATACTCGACAGTACGATGATGAAAACGCGAAATCACGAAACTACGATGGTGAAAACACGAAAGTTTATCGCGTTTTCATCATCGTAGTATCGTACTGTCGCGTTTTCATCATCGTACTATCGCGTTTTCATCATCGTAATTTCGCGTTTTCACCATCGTAGTTTCGTGATTTCGCGTTTTCACCATCGTACTATCGACTATCGCGTTTCAGATCAACACATTCATAGGCGATGGCCCTAACGGCATTCCGTAGATTGAGCCTGTTCATGGACGGTACTGGAAAGTGCAAGTTACCGTCCACGCTCCCTAGCACTAGCTTAAGCAGAATTCGACGAAGTCTATAAAGGATTCCGTTTTTGACTTCGTGTTCTTCCGGAAATTTGCTAACTTACATTTTCTGTTCAGTTGAAGAAGTCTGCTATAAAATGGTTTACGTATGAAAACAAATATGACATGCCTGGTCAAGTTTGAATAGATATGCACTCGGTTTGTCATTATAACCTTGTCTGACTGGAATGTTGAGTTGATTGTTGTGGACTTGAACAGGCTCAATCAAATCGAGCCTGCAACATTTTCAATAATGTCGTGTTGGGCTTTCTTTAGGGATTCTGTTTTGCTCTACTCTATTGTACTAAACGCCAACAATGAAGATGACGTCTAAAATATCTTATTTAAGGTGTTGAGTTGACAATAAATATGAGATTTCCTTCAAGGAAAATTTCTTAATATAAAAGATCTGACTTAATGATCTAAACCATATTTTCCTTTAGTTACTTTTTTTGCTTATTTTTTTTTTCTTGAATACATCTGCAGATACGTCTAAATTTTGTCTACATTCTCATATTAAAATATGAATTATTCTATTCCAAAGCTTGAGTCCAAGGATGTGAATGGTTGCTTGAATTTATCACTAAAAGTCAGTCAAACTGTAACGTAAAATATTTCAAGGCTTGACCGGCTCCGTGTTCGAGGGGTTAGAGGTGATGACTTCTAATCCAGTTACCTCTCTGGCGTGGGTTCGATCCCCGGGAGATGCTTTGGTAGTTTAGCACGGAGGAAGGTAGTCAAGTACTGGTGTTACTCTCCATGAACGATGGTTAGGAAACTACCCGCCTATATGACTGAAATACTGTTGGGAAAAGGCGTAAAATGAAACAAACAAACAAAATACAGCATTTTTCTATACTATTTTTTGCGTAATGAAACTATTAATTTTACATAGAGGCATTTTTATGTATTCTAAAATTAATAAAAAATTTCATTACCGTCAATTTGTTCAAATTAGTATAAATAAATTTACACATTGAATTGCAGCTGAAAAGTAAAAGACCACATATGAATTAAAAATATTTATGTGGTTCATTTCATTTCTCACTTTCCTTTTTATTTTTTTTTTATTTATTTATTATTTTTTTTTGTATTTTTAATATATTTTTATTTATTTACCGAACACTTACACGGAGTACGTTGCATTGAAAACATATTTATAAATATGATTTTTATTGAAACAAGCACGCCTCCATATTCATGCTAATTTTCATGAAAATTTTAAAATGTATTTAAAAGTATAATACTGTGAAGTTACCAAAAGAATGCACTTACAACCCATGTAAAAAGTTTGTTTATATTTTCTATACCGGTTTTATGTCAGTGACAGTGGCTTATAATATATAAAAAGACATATTTTAAGACTCACAGTAACAAACGTGACTCACAGTTAACAAACGCGAAATAAATCAAGATCCAGTTGAAATTATGTCTTATGTTATTGTGATATTGTATTATTGTACAATTCATGCTTTAACAAAATAATAATAATAAGAACCGGCAAGGTATCTTTCTATGTTTCTATCAAATGCAAAATGATTAAGAAAACACTTGATATATAGATGTCACGGAAATGGCAGGAGATTGTCAAACATAACTTAATGAAGTCGCAAATGAATGATTATTTATAACGATGTTCATAATTTCACAATGGTGTTATCTTCGATTTTAGTTTTTCAATTTAAAAATCTGCTATAACAGAAGCATATATACAGCAACCAATTGGCAATGAATATGATTTTTAACATGTCTATATTGATGTACTTTGAAAATGTGTAAGGACGCAGTGTTATAAACTAGAAAACTCAGCGTTTGTCTTTTTGACTTTTGTTTTGTTTGTAGTAGTTATTTTTAATAGTGTTTTATTTTCTTCTTTTATTAATTCCTTTATATCTAATGTACTTCTGGAGGATACACTGACATTATCGATCAATGTCTGAAATATAGATAAACATACTCGGTCAGCTGTCATAAGCTTGTCTCCAAGGACTGCTTTGTTGATGGCTGCGGACGTGTACAGAACGTTGGTGACGATGACGTCTAAATTGCCCTATATTTGCTGTTAATCTGACATTAATCTGAGATTACTTTCTAGAAAAATCCCTTGATATTAATTTATTGAGAAATATTTTCCTTTAGTTACTTTATTGCTTAATAAACAATGACATCCTGGTGTCAACTAATTATTCATTTGATATAGAAGCAGTATCTTTATCTATTCTACCACAAATGGTTTAATTGTATAAATTATTTTTATCATTATCAATTTGTTTAGGGACTTTGATTTTTCCTATTTCATCAAAGTAAAACTTATTGTATTACTACTGAAGTATAAAAAATAAATTGTCTGATGTATTTTTGTAACATTTAGATTTTCGTTTTGTCTCCATTTCAATTTCAAATTGTACTTATATTTTATTTAAAAAATATTAAGTCAAAGTGAATGAAGTATTATTGTTTTGTAACATTAAATGGTGTTTTTATTGTGTTTATTTTTCATTTTTCACTAAACAAAGCGTAAAACAAAGTGCAAACATGGAATTACAAACATATAAATATGTAACGTCATATCTATCATAGATTTACACGAATAACATGTATGTGTATATCCTTTTTCTAAATGTATTTTGTGTATCCTTTTTAAATGTATTTTATAAACTTGTGTGTCCGTCCAACTGGAAATATTATTAAGGTTTAAGAGATGTTTAATTAGATTTCTAATTCATGTAAGGTGTTATTCATGATTCCGTTCGGAGTTACTTTCGTTTGGTTATTTATAACACGCATGAAATGTTCAGCAAGTTCCAGCAGCAACTCTGTGTAAATTTATTCCTTGAAAATTTGTTAAATTTGATTAATATATTTTTATTGACTATACTATTGATAAGATAGCATGCAAATATAAACAACCAGCAAATAATACATTATACGTGTGCCGTTTTTATCCAAAGACAGACAGAAAATCAAGAATAATTCCACATTGAGTTCTGGTTTTCTTTCTCTTTATTCTCTAAATATGTCCTGCAAGTTTGTCAAAGCTCGACAATCAGTACATTCAAGTACATTTATTCGCATTCCTTTGTCCGGTTGTCTCTAGTGGTTAAGGCAGTGTATTCAAATGTATTAGAGTTTGTTCAGTTTCCAAGGATATCATAATTATCTGAAAATATGTAATGGAAGACCAAAAGATTAAGTTATCTATTAACAATGATCATAAATAGGGTGATCCTTATTTCACATTTACTCCTCACAAGGTCTAGACAAAGCTATTAAACATTTGTAGGTTTTGAAAACTGATTGGCTTGGAAAAGCTTTATTTTCATTTTTTTTTTTTTTTATTTATTTATTTATTTTTTTTTTTTTTTTTTTTTTTTTTTTTTGTTACCTAAATATCTTAAAGCTGGGTAATCGATTATAGGATGCAATGAGAGAATACTATTTTGTTTTCTATTATCTGTAAATAAAAATAACAATGTATATTTATTTGTATTTGTAAATAAAATAACAATGTATATTTATCCACTTAAATGTTCTGTAATAAAATTAAACGATTTGGTAGTTCAGTGCCGCAGATATGGATTCAAAACATAAACATTACTGTATAAAGAACGTATTGGTGCCAGTGCACCAGAAAGAAATTTCCTCTAAAAATTAGATGAGGTAAATAACATATTTTATGTCTCGTTTTCTGAATCTTTATATGGAAATGGACTTTTAACAAGATATAAACAATTAATTGCTGTCATCGTGTCTGTGTTCGTAAAGAAAAAGTTTAAATTACATGTCTGAAGAGCAGTTTATCAAACAGAGTCATTTGTATCTAAACCGATGGGAAAATGTATGTAGGCAAATTTTCTTTTCGCAAGTCGATTTATAAAAGTCCCGTGAACTGTTTAGATGGAAAAAAACGTTGAATTGAATTTGGGTATCGGGGAGTGCCCTTAAGAGCAACAAAATCAGAATCAAAATGTGAAAGTTCCTGCATTCATTGAGTTTCTTTATATTAAGAGATAATGTAAAGTGAAACATCTTACACAACGCCCACCCCTCCCTCACGTTCTCTCGTAGTACCGGCCGGCTTAAGACAATAAAATATTGGAAACTATTGTCCCGAAGTAAAACAATGAAATGATGTTTAGGGCAACTTTTTACAGCTGCCACGCGTCCAGTGACACCTGCTGCTAAGTGTATAAAAATGTTAGGTCAGATGTAAGTACCATATTGCCTGGCAGCTCTAATTGTACGTGACCGTGTGATAGAAAAGCAACTTATAGATTATATCGTTACATTAATTCAATAAATAAACGATTAATGATCAAATATAATATCTTTTTAACGAACTTAAATGGTTTTTGTTAAACATGCCGAGGAAACATTTTCATTTTAAACAACCGTTAAAGCCATTTTACGATGTTCCAGATTTGAAAATTGATAACATTACTAATCAAGTTGTTCATAAATTCTTAATGTAAATCAACAGCTAGGTTAGATTTATCAGATGCCGTATAATTGTTGTTTACACTTCATAAGATCAAGTTTGATGTCAATCAAATGAAGGCTGTTCGTGCAAACTTGAAAACAATCAATAGTTATTCTCATGACTAAAATACTTTGGCGCACAGAAAAAATCCCTAAGAGCCCACCTATTAGAGAAATTCTAGGAACAAATGTGTCACAGTGACTATTATAAAATGCGTACTGCACGAAATTAAAAGATATCTCATACGACTTCTCCGAAACTTAGATAAAGAATCGGAACTCAGCATGTAAATTGTAATTTTGTTTTAACTTGTAATTGTTAAACGAATTCGTAGAGGAAAACCTACGCTAAATTAGATTGCTATTTTTCATGGACGTAAAACACTAATTTATCTGCATTAAGTATTTGGTATTTATCCGCTGATTGAGAACATATCCTGTTTTCGTTATATGCCTTTCTTCGACAGGCCAAAAGGTCAATTTAATGGCAGAGAGCATACCATCTGTATTAAAGGCATAAAACTAAACGCATAAATTGTACATTGTAAGTCTGTTTACGAGATTTATAAATATCCGCCACATAGATAAAATACAGGAAAATAGACATACAAATAATACGTTTTTATACTTGGCAAAAGATGAAATAAATCAACTGATGTTAAAAAACAATATTACAAATCTTAGAGAAAATCTTTCATTTAATTAAACCATGCTAGGAGATTATGTGTTAAATTACAGTCAAATAAACTGTTGTCATTTCCATTTCTTTGCTTCAAACGTAAGTTCATAATTATTGTGAATAAATGGAAGTTATCTACGGTAACCGTAAAAGGTGTATTAGATTATTTTTTTAATTTGCTAGAAAAATCTTATTGACTGTTTATTTTGCAATGTAGGCTGTAAATTATACCTCAGGATTAGCAGTTGTAAAGGACTCTGACTTCGTATATTTTGTTTACTACAAGCAACTGAGGTAGCCTTTTTGACTTGGGATTTGTTAGAAAATTTAACTGAATAAAATAATTAAATAACGTACAAAAGGACATGTCGAAAGCTTGAAAGTAGCCACATGACTTATTTTTTGGGTTTTTAACACATAACAAAGGAAAGTAACAATGTTAGTGAGAAATACAATGATGAGGGCGACAGCAATCATGAAATTGAACTGAACGATTATGATACCAAAGGGAAGTTAAGTTGTTGCGTATATATTTTAAAGATTAAAATCACAATTAATTTTAACACTCGGTCCTTTATACAGAATCGTGTTTCCGACTTTATCTTTTTGACTTAGGACAACTAGAAACTATATCTATGAGCAGAAAAGGATTCCGTACCCTCTTCCGTCCTGAGCGAAATATATTTAAGTCGTATTCTGCGTGAACGGCGAAATGTTGCACTTTTTTACATAAAAGGACTTAATCTTAACATTTTTGGGATTTTTTTAAGAGGAATAACTGCTTTAAAATGACCACATATATTTTACAAATCAATCCCTTCTCTCTTGTAAATTTGTCTAGAGTTTAAACAATATTTGTTCCCTTCTTTGATCTTTTTGTGAAAATGATATCAAAACAAAATATTTAAAATCAATTTGATGATGTTCTTATTTCTGCAAGCATTTTGATGTAACGAACCCTCCTAGCCGTACAATTTTTTGTCAAAATCATTAATTATTACTTTCAAATAAAGTGCAATGTGCCGTTGGCTAAACACTTAAAAAATAAAAGCAATCATAAAAACCCTTCTTCTGATATCTTTTTACAGAGTAAGAAAATCAAAACGTATTCATCAATAATGTAATATTGTATTGCTGCGGGATAAAATTTGTAGAGCGTAAATTTATTCAATTGGACGCTTTTATGCCACGGTTTTAATCAGTTATTTCTAAATGTACTCCACTGGAAGTTCATGTAATTGAATTCTGCAGTGGAAATTTTGGACGCTACTCAGCATGATGCCGACCTCATTATGTTTTTAAACTGAATTGTCACGATTCATATTATGGTATATTACATAGTTATTTTATATTAATTATTAAATACGGTCTTGTAATAATGCTTTTACTAATTTGTGATAATATTTTAAGGATTTGATCAGCGGTGGCGTGCCACGATACAATGTGATAACTGTATCATATGTACGTACGTCTGTGTATGTGTGTATGTGAGTGTGTGCATGTGCATGTCTGTACTGCTGTCAACGCTATTATTATATTGTTTGTCCAAAAGAATTCAATATTTTAATATAGTCATTAATAATAATCCACAAAAGTGCTTTTATTGCAGTTATCTGGAACCTTCAGTGTGGCATTTTCCTTTTGACATAATTCGCCTCATTAAAGAATAATATGTTTATTTTAAACTTAAAAACAAGCAGAAGGACAAATAAATTCTTCTTTTGGAGAAACTCATGGGAGGGTGTAAGCCTGTATATAAATCTAATTGAGGTATACGAATTTAAAATAAATACTTGTACAATTGTATTATTGTCATATATATTAAGGGGGACAATTGTGCCTCAAATAAAGGACAGAATTGTGTGTAATGTATAGCTTCAGTATTTTTGTTTTGTTTTTCAAACATAAAAAAAGCGCGGCTTATGGCATCTTGCATGTAAAAAGTTGCTTTAATTTTAATTCAAAGAGGCTTTAGATATAATACATGTATTTTTCATTTAAGCGTAAGTTATATTTTTTTTTCTTTTCTCTCTTTATGTTTGATCTCTTCTTATATCGCTTGATCTCTTCTTATATCGCTGTCTTCTTTTTTATTTTTGGTTTGTATTTTCTTGAACCGCGCAAGAAGATTGGCATTATAACAAAGCCTATATATGTCGCCCGAGGTTGATTTAGACAAATTACTTTCCGTTTTGTGATAATTTGTTGACATAGGCCCCATTCATCAACGTATCAAGGCCTCACATATGTTGATAAATTATGTTGAAGCACGGTGCTATGAGAGTGAAACATACTAGTAATTTTTGCTCTAGTTCGGATATCAAATATAGATGCCTGTTAATGTCAGAATTATACCGATGTCTTTGTTACTGTATCACAGCACAAATTGATTTTCCTAATTGCTTCTCTGTAATATAACGAGCACTGTTGATTCCTAACGGATGAAGCTATAGACAATATAAGTATAAAAAGAAATCACTTGATATCATGTTACAGTAATGACATTGACATTTCTACTTAACTAATATAAAACAACTCCAAACGAAAAATTCAATACGAAAACTACTTTACAAAATAATGCGTTTGGATCTTGTCAGCATGTTTCAATATGTGTCGTAGATAACCGACTTAGGCATAGGTTCAAGAAGTTATGATAAAAATATATTGAAGACTTCATATCCAAGAATGTCGTGCTTCTAGATGTTGTGATAGCTAGATCTGGCTAGAAAAAAATCTTCCAGAAAATATTATGTGAAAGGTCTTCCGCTAAATTTGATCACGCGCAATAAAATTGTGAGACCCGAAAGCATTGCTGAACATATTCCGATTTTAATGACCTTTTCATCATGGTTTTCCAGCTTTTTGTATAAAATTTAGCACAAAATGACTATAAACTACCTTTAAAAAGAGTCATGTGTAAAATTTCGTGTCATGAATATTGATGAAGCACATGCACGCAATCGGAAATCCAACTTAATGAAATACGGATTTTGATTCCTGCACGTTTTTTAATTGAAAGGAAAGAATCTTGTGTCATAAAATAAAGTTCGTACTTTTTTACTGTATTAGTGCGGTGGTATCTTCGTTAATCAGTTATTTTTGATACATTTTTTCAGACATAAATTGACAATTAAGCAGCATTTGTACTCTAACTAAGGGGCAAAAAATATTATCATTACCCAAAAAAAAACGACATTAAAGCCAAATACGGAGGCTAAGGTATTTCATTTTTCGGCAAAAACAATATTTTCTTACAAAAAATATTAATCTGATTCTATTTTCTTTTTAAATGGAAATGAGACTTGACATTTTAATGTTCAATTGATCTTTTAATTGCATCTTTACATTAATAACAAAGAAAGTAGTTCACACTAATCGTTTCATTTATTATGTATTGTAAATGTTGATAACTTTTTTTCGACCCACGTGCTATTTAATCTCATTATTTGTCGGCCTTGTAAGTAATTATGCTTTAAGGCATACAACATGTTTTACATGCAGAGCCCGCAGCAGACATTTACTTCCATACACCGATTAAACAAGAACATTATCATATAAATGATTTTCAATGCCTTTATTTCCTGACTCTAGGCACAATAATTAAGGAAATTATCAGAAATCGAAAATTGCGACGGACAATGACAGAATAGCATAAACGCACGCGATATTTTATTCTCATAGCGACACGAGGGATCGTGATAAATTGAAAATTCCTTTTCCCAGGATTTTACGAGATTTTTATTAAGATTTCAAATGTAGCTTTTTATCCCAGTGTGTATTGAGACGTATTTCTAACATAAAGTATATCACGCGATTTTAGTATAAACCTGTCTATTCTTAATACGTGTGACGTATATAAATACGGACATTTATCTGGGATGTCGTACCAGCAAATATGTAATGAGTGTATTTGTTTTCATGTTCGTTTATTGAGGTGGTTTATTTCCTTCAAGATAGTTGGTATTTTGTTCTATCGATTCAATTGGGGCGACGGACAATAAACGAAAGAATAAAGCACATTAACTTACCATGTAATTTCAATTGACATTTCAAGAGTACTTCTTAGAGATTTCTTTTAATATTTTGTATTATATCTTAGAATTTTTATTATATAAGGTTCTATTAAATTGTACTTAACACCTATCTAACAACTATCTTTATAACTAGGAAAGCCGTTCTTGTTTTTTTTTTTTCTAATCACGATTTTATGGTGAAAAAATGGGTATCTTCAAGGAAAGAAATCAGTGACAATTACACCTCCTCAACAACTGAATCTTATTAGAATTTTTGAAATGACATAGAACAAACACTACAGGAGAATATAAAGTAGCACTTAAAAAGATCTGCTCGAAAGCCAGTCGGTCGGCTTTTGCGCAATGTAACTGCATTTTCATCATGGTATTGGTATATTCATCGTGCTAATTGCTATGTATACCTCTTATTTCTCATTCTCCCCATAAGGTTTATCATATCATCTTTGCTTGTTTTGATATACCTTTTTATTCATCGTGTTACTGTTATATGTTATTTGTCAAATGCGCATATGGACCTTGACTTTTTTATGAATTAAATAACTGAAAACTTTTCATTTGTACTGTACATTCAATCTTCCTAACCTAGACTGTTAAATGTTGTTTTAGACCTCCTAAGTTACAGATACACACTTTTAACATATCGATAAGACACGGCCACTTAATATCTGCAGTTTGGTTTGTAAAACAACAAAATTAACAAATATGTTTTGGACTGTAGTAAATTGGACATCAAAAACAGCATTCTTTTTAGAAATCCAAATAGAATGTATCTCATTCATCTATCCGAGAAATACCAGAAAACAAACACTCGAATATTGCAAACTCTATACTTATATCTCCTAGAAAAAACGATTTATCTTTAGGGAAATTTGTACAATTCAGGTAATTGCCTGATCAGTACATAGTCTTGATTATAATCACAAAACGCGCCAGAATTTTAGTCTCAGTTTCAGCATTAAGGGAATTCCAAGTTTATATCATGTTTTGTGTCGGAATTTCCTAGGAAAACGTTTCTGATTCTATAATTACATTAGTGGTTGTTTTCTTGTAATGTAATATCTAAAAATATATATCTTTTGTTTTCGCTAATGTCTCATAAAACGATAGTCGATATTATATATCAATCTATATGCATTAATTTGGGGGAACTAAGATCGAAATTGTACTTTAGAAAGTGTTTTATTATGTTTTGGTCTTTATTCTATCAATTGTTTCATTATAAATGCTATCCTATTCTCGAAAAGAAGAAAGTTATATGTTCGAACAATAATCTTGTTCCATCAAGACCAGTAGTGGAGACAATATTAGCCATTAGTTCTACAAAGATAGTTTACACTTAGTACAAATTTAAGAGTAATCAAAAGTGGAATTTTTGTAATTGTTTATCGTTTTAATTGACACGTTTCAATATGCTAAGTCTTCTCTATCGTATTAATCACGTGACTTGAAATGGGGCGGACATGTTTTTCTTTGTGTGAAAACTAAAATCGGAAAATTTGTATTTTAAAATAAAATGGATATAGATTTAAAATGGATTAACGTGAATTTGATCAGGTTATTCAATCAGTGTTAATGCCGCCAAAAAATTTAGGAAAAAAGGAACATAAGCAAGCTAAACAATCAAAAAATGCAAAACGAAAGGCCAGTTCGCCATTGTTATCGGACAGCCAAAGCGGTCAAACCGGTTATGTGTGCGGAACGCCGACGAATGTAAACAAACGTACAAACATCGATCAACAAATCAATAACAGTAAGCTATATGATTATAGTCCAGTTATGTCTCAGGGAATCACCTCTCCACTTATGAATTTCCCACAGACATTTGCTTATTTACCTCAAACGCCAACGGGCCAGATGTGCCAGCAGATGCCACCAAATATTACGCCCCCATGGGCAAATGAGCTAATGGAGGACATGAAGTGTTTAAAGCAATATTTGCCTAAAATAGAAAGCATTGAAAAAACTGTAAACAGAATAAGTGTAAAGGTTTCGGATATTGAAGGCAAACTAAATACAATAGAGTCCAGGGTTGATGCGGTAGAGCAATCCTGTTCATTCATAAATTCTGTATCTGAGATTCAAAAAGCTGAGCTTCTAGAAGCAAAAAAAGAAATCCATACTCTCCAAAAATCATGCAAACATTTAGAGTCAAGCGTAAAAGAATATGAGAACGACCGAGATAAGATAGAAGATAAGATAGATGACTTAGAGGCTAGGTCAATGAGAGAGAACTTGTTGTTTTACGGTGTAAAGGAGGACGTGGCTGAAGACTGCTCTAAAAAAGTAAAGGATTTCTGCTCGGAAAATCTCAATATGGATGCCTCACACATGAAATTCGATCGTGCTCATAGAATCGGAAACAATTCTGCTAAGAAACCATGACCAAAAGTGGTTAAATTTCATGATTACTCAGATCGAGAACAAGTCCGTAAAGTTGGGTACGAAAAGCGACTCCATCTAAAGGAACGGCAGGTGGGCGTCGGCACGCAACAACCGAAGCAAGTGCGAGATGCCAGAAAGGAGCTATATCCTGTCAAAAAAGCGGAAACAGATAAAGGAAACGACACAAAATTTATTGGAAGAAAACTTTATATAAATGGTCAGTTGTATGTGGGTAAAGCGGCTACGTCACAAAACCATTAGGAATGTCAAGGGAAGCAACTCAAATTACTTACATGGAATGTAAATGGACTTTCAAGAAAATTAAGTGATCCGGACTTTTTGGACATTTTGTATAATTATGACATATTTATAGCAACAGAAACATGGTTATCACAAAAAACACGTTTAAATTTAGAAATTAAGGGCTTAAAATGCGATCATTTATATGGAAATAAGTCACATAATGTTAGAAAAGGACGATATAGTGGCGGAATTTCAGTATATTATAAACAGTATTTAAATAATAAGATTAGGATCGAAGAGAAACTATCATGTGGTATTGTATGGATAAAATTACTTAAATCGCATTTTAATACAGTAGACGATATTTATATTTGTAGTGTATATATTCCGCCAAATAGTTCAAAAGTGATTAATAGGCAGGAAATTGATATTTTTGAAACCATAGAGATAGGCATTGAAAAATATCGAAATAATGGCAAAATCTTCCTAAATGGCGATTTTAATAGCCGAACATCAACCCAAATTGATTATTTATGTTTTGATAGGTATATTGACAGCGATCAGCTGTCAAATTTGACCCACGTACCACCGCGTGTAAGTAAAGATCACGTGACAGATGCTAACGGTACGAGATTATTAAGTTGATGTAAATCTTCAAATATGTTAATCGCTAATGGTAGGTTAAAGAAAGATGCGAATATAGGAAATTATACTTTCTACAACAGAAACGGTTATAGCGTCGTTGATTACTTAATCTTAAATATCAATGATTTTGATATCATCTCAGATTTCGAAATCCTTCCACCGAACGAGTTTTCCGATCATACACCCGTTAAAATAGTATTGGACATTTCAACTAAAACCTGTTTAAAACCCGACAGTGCGCACGAGAATAAACGTGTTATTTGGGACGAGACTAAAAGTCAAGTATTTACGGAGCGTCTAGCCGGGCAACAAAGTGTGATTCAGTTATTATGCGAAAACATAGAGACTAACGGTATTGACAATTCAGTAAGTCAATTCACTACTTTAATACAAGACACGGCATTTTCAGTATTTAGCAAACAATATCAACACACATCGAATAACAAAAAAACGCAGTATCTAAATCACGATAGAAAAAAAATGGTTTAATGCAGCGTGTTACGAAGCAAGGAAAAAATTCACAAAAGCAAGAAATCAGTTTGTAAAAAATAAAAATGATATGCGATTGCGAAATATTTATTTTGATTTAAAAAATGAATACAATAAAGTTAAATTCCGGGAAAAGAAAAAATTTAAGATAAACGAGGGTAGGAATATAGCAAATATCGCAAAATCTAAGCCAAAACAATTTTGGAAACATGTAAAAAAGCAATACAAGCCTCAAAATACTCGGACAGAAAATTTAAACATAAATGATCTCGGCCAGCATTTCAGTCTTTATTTGGGGGTGAAAATATAAGTTTAAACAATTTAAACATACCCGAACAATATGATGCAGAGTTAGACTCAGAAATTTCTTTACTAGAATTAAAGGAAGCCGTATTTTCCCAAAATGATGGAAAGAGCCCGGGCTCGATAATTTGCCCTCGGAAATATTTAAAAATTCATTTAATATCATTAGCTCTTTTCTACTTAAATTATATAACAGAATGTTTATGAATGCTGAATACCCGAAAACTTGGGCGAAGGTATTATTATCCCAGTTTTCAAAAGTGGAAATGCGGATGATCCAAAAAATTATAGAGGTATTACCCTTATTAATATCTTGGGGAAAATTTATTCTCAAATCTTGTTAAATCGACTCACAAAATGGTCGAGAAAATACGAAAAGATTAACACTTACCAGTTTGGCTTTCAAAAGGGCAAGTCAACAGTAGACTGTATTTTTATTCTACATTCGTTAATTGCAAAAGTACTAAGTGAGCGTCAAAAGCTCTTTTGTATATTTATAGATTTTGAGAAATGTTATGATAAAATAGATAGGGTATTACTTTTAAACAAACTCTTACAACAAAACATTAGCTCCAGATTTGTTAGAACTATCAGATCTATGTATGAAACAGTAAAATTTTGTGTGCGTCACAAGACAACGTCCCACTTTTTCGAATCGGGGGTAGGATTGAAGCAGGGGGACCCGATTTCCACTTTGCTATTTTTATTTTTCGTGAATGATCTAAAAGAAAACATAAACTCAAATTTAGACGGAGTAATTAGTGTTAAAGAAATTCAGTTTTTCCTTATCATGTTTGCCGACGATACAGCACTTTTTGCCACAAACCCGATATCTTTGCAACTTATGCTAAATGACTTAGAAACATATTGTAATAGATGGGCGTTGAAAATAAATGCAAATAAAACGAAAGCGATGATTTTCGAAACAGGGAATAGGGGCTCAACGTACGATTTTTATTTAAATAGTATTAAGCTGGAACTTGTAACATCATTTAAATATCTAGGGGTATATTTTTTTAAGAACAATAACTGGAACCGAACTCAGAAAAGACTCGCGCAACACGCGTCTTTTTCACTGCACAATCTTTTTATTGTATGCAATCAATTAGAACTGCCAGTGTCCCAAAAATGTAATCTTTTTGATAGTCTTGTAAGTTCTATCTTGAATTATAGCGCGGAGGTTTGGGGATATCATGAAGGTAAAGATATTGAAATGATTCATACCAAGTTTTGTAGAAAAGTCTTAGGGGTAAAAATATCAACTAACAGGGAATGTTTATATGGGGAGCTAGGACGATACCCGATGTTTGTGCATAGAAAATTTATAATGATAAAATTCTGGATAAAAATTTTAAACCTACCAACAAATATTGCTGTTTTTAGTGTATATAATATGTTACGGTCAGATGCAGATAATCGAAAAAATTATAATGGTTCTAACTGGGCATGTTATGTTAAACAAATACTTGATGAAATAGGAATGACAAATGTATGGTTAAGTCAAGCAAATATAAGTGTAAATTTTCAGTCCATTAAACAGCGTATCCTTGATATATACAAACAAGAATGGTATACAAGTATAAATAATTCAAGTCGACTTACATCATACGCGCTATTTAAGCACGACTTTGTTTTTGAAAATTATTTAAACTTTATAACCGATAAACGTTTCAGAATCGCATTATGTAGGTTTAGAACTTCATCTCATAGTCTACATATCGAAATTGGAAGGTATAACAACATAGATAGAATAAATAGATTATGTAATAATTGTACCATGCATAAATTAGAAGATGAATACCATTTTCTATTAGTTTGCCCTAAATACAGACATCTAAGACATAAATACTTTAAAAGATTTTATTGCCATTGGCCAAGTATTTTTAAATTTGAAAAGATTATGTCAGAGCACCAAAAAAGTACAGTTAACAAAGTTGCCAAATATATATACTTTGCGAACAATTTAAGAAATTAAAAGATGGATGATATCGAGTATACTTCTCTGACTATTCTGTATGTTTTGTTTTTTGTTTAGCTTCATTTCAAGTTCACATCAGTATATGATTGTAAATATTGGCTATATGCACCTTTCAGGTGTTTAATGCTTAATAAATGTTGTTGTTGTTGTTGTTGTTGTTGTTGTTGTTGTATTAAAACATTTAAAAACTCCTCTGTTTTGTTTTGTTGTTGTTGTTGTTTTTAATGTTAATGTAAACAGTATCATATATTAATTAGCACAACGTTTTAATGTGTTTTAACATACACATTTTATTATTATTATCAATGTTCTGTAATGACAAATGGGAAAAAAATATAGAAATCGTCATAGAACAAATTGTGTTTGTGTTTCAGCGGTTGGATAATTGCTATAAAACATATAAGTCACCAACGTAATGTCACAGGTCGATTTAGAGCTTGTTTTGTCCTAGAAGATTGTATCAATTAAATTGTAGACAATGATTAGAATCAATTGATGTGGTGAAGCAATTAAGCGTTACTAGGAAGGATGAATGTACTTTATAATTAGTTATGTATAAAATAGATATTTCCTGTTGATGTATAAGATTGCAATATCATCTACCGCTACAGTTTCAATTCTCTGAAGAAATTTATTTGTTCCATTGTTTTATTCCCAAAACAAATAAACAGAGTCATTTGACCGACTTCCCAGACAATTCTACTGTGCTAGTAATGCAAATGTCAATTTTGTCATGAGGTATATATAAAAGATATTATCTTGCACATGACACTATTGAACTTAATAAGAAGCCCAGTATATGATGTGTGTGTGCATTATCTTTAAATATAAAATAAACATGTTATAAGAGTATCGCGGATCCGATTTTTGTCAGGGTTTACGTGTTAGAGCAGAAGATTCTAAACATAAATTCTGAAATTTGCAAAATGGTAGTCATACCGAGATTCTGTTCGGAACATTTTCCCTTTGATTTTGTTTAAGATTGATCCTTAAATTGGATAGGTCTACAATAGGCATGTTTTTCATAAGTATTTCAAATATTGATAAAAACAATAGATATGTATCGTTTGGATATTCTTATAAAATGTTGCTTGAAAGGAAATTGTGTTGATGAAGTTCAAAGTGATTTAGTATGATCGTTTATAATATAGATAATAGTATTTTGTTTTAGAACAGTTTATTATCTGCTATATAAATAAATGTAATATCGGATCATGTATCTCACAGTTGCCAACATTTTACGTATATAATTATTTCGTGGTTGGTTGTTATTTTTGATACTACATACTATCAACATAATAATTTATTTATTTATTACATTCCTTTTATTTTAGACCAATTAATTTTATATGTATTCAAAATAATTTTCATTTGTATTAATCGTTTATAATATATGAACTATACAATGCAAAGAAAATGCATTTAAGAAGTTTAATGTGTGAATTGATTTGCTTTTTCATTTTGCTACTTATTGAAATTCAACTTTATTTTAAGATACTGCTTAGTATTAAAATTACGAGTAAAATATGCGAGATTGTCTTACTATGAACTGAAGCTAAACGCCACAAATTTGACATTTTAATTTAAGCGAAATGTTGATTTTTTTAATTTCATTTATTGAAATTATATAGTATTAGGGCCTGATCTTTAAGGCTTTCTTGTTTCTGATGAAGGTTACTGTACCGTTGCACATTTTTTTCAATACTATATTAATTTTTTGTCTTTTTTCACTTACTATTAGAGGTGTACTAAGACAAAGAACTACAGTATATCAAAACATTATTTTCTGCAAAGAAAATATATATTTCAAAATCTATAGATTGTCAACAGTTAAATTCATTTAAATATTAATCTTAATATTATCACCTTTTATGGCCGAGTAGAGTGCCTACACATTATATTAGAGTTACATCAGATCAGATTAAATCGTGTTACATAAATTGTGTTCCTAACTGAATAGGCCATAAGCATGTAAAGTTGTTTGCATTTTTGTTCAAATAAGGCACTAATGAATATTAGTGATTTTTTTGCAGTTAATCCCGAAACAGCTAAGGGAAAGTTCACTTTTCAATGATTTTAAAAGCTCTACGTCTACATATATCACTGTATTCTTAAAAGGCAATAAAAATGAAACCAGAACGTTAACTCAAATAGGCAACCTTTTAAATTATCTAGAAAATGAAAGAAAAGCAATTAGGTTTAAACATCAGCCACCTGACCTATTTCTGCTCATTCCAGACATTTTTCATAGCTTAACAACTAATGTCATCTCATGGAGGTATTATCTCTGATAATTACCACAGTTTGAATAATTAAAATGGATTACTTTTTTGGAAAAGTAGTTCCTATCATCATATGTTTACAGAAGAATTGCAATCTCTCTGAATGAAATTTATTGAACATGACATCATTGTAGGCATTTATTTTTCAGATGAACTCTATGAAATTATGGAAACTATTTCAGGCTAAAAAATAATCTGAAACCAAAAGTGCTTCATTTGGGACTTTATTATAGGAAATAGTCAGTAGAAAATTACTTTTTACACCACTTAAGGGAATAAGATGTTACGTTATAATTTGACTGATATCATGAAGGAGAAATGTCAAACATTGCTATAATAGAAATATGTTTCCCGATTATCAACTTAATTTATCAGGTTTAGAAATTTCGATGCAATATGAGACAATGAAGGGAATATAAAGTGCAAAATACACACATGTCTATCTGACCTACTTTTATCCCGTATCCATAGCGTGTGTTATTTAAAACGATTACTCGTAATATATTTTCCATTTTTGTATAACTTCATGATTTTCTTTATCATAAATGTGTGTTGATCAGCCCGGTACACTGTATGATTTTAAACAAGTTGCATGACATGAAGTTATGAAAGAGCATTCATGTCAAAGGCAAGAAGCAAACAATGTACGGATAATTGGCATTTTAATCAGTTGAGACGAGTTCTATCATTTGTGTAAACGGTCATGTTTAATCTAACATTAATTAACTTTTAAAATTATAAATCCTTGTTTACCTTACATACCTGTCTAATGTATGCCATTTAAAAACTAAATTTTTTATCTAAATTATTTCAATTTAGCATTGAATTCTATGAAAACAGATTTCAAATTAGAAAAGGCAATTGAGTCCTTTTGTTTCCATGAATATGAATGCTTAAACATGTTCGTTAAATATAAATTTGTTTAAAAATATTTAGTAGCTAAAATACCGTAGTTGCTTTTACCGGATTAAATGTTTCTAGCATTTCTGATCACTTATATACGTCTTCCTGTAAACGAATGCCAAATACATATAAATCTAAATACAATGTAAAACATTCATTAGAATTAAACGAAACCGTAAACCTTGGCGAGAAGTTTGATCGTATTTACCAAAACATATTAATCACGGGTTTTTACGTCTAATTTCCTAGGAGACTTTAAAAGCATGCTCTGCACAAGAAACTTTGGACCTGATTTCCTTAAGACATTCCTAGAACTTGTTAACAGATTTCATTTAACGATAATTACATGTACAGAACACAGCTAATAAAGGGTTACGTCAGATCAGATTAAATAAGACGTAAATGTCGTGTAACATAAATTGTGTGCCTTACTGAATAGGCCATTAGCATGTAAAGTTGTATGCAGTTTTGTTCAAAAAAGGCACTAACCCTACTCATACAAATTAAAGAATAGCAAATTTATTAAAAACATTTAAGTTGCAAAGGTTTAAAATTTATATTATTAGATAATATCCGGACATTTCATGACATGCTTGAGATTATATCGGGTTAAAATTTAGTAACATTTATTGCACTGACGCATGTACTTTTATTCCTTGATTTACAAATGATATGATTTTTTTTCAATTGATAATCTTAACTATGTTGCATTCAATACAATACTAACGACATTATGTATAGATTTTAATGTTGATTAGATTATGTCCGTTAACTTGTTTTTGTTTTTATGATAATCCATATTGATAAGAATGTAAAACTGAAATATAACATTATTTTCGAGAAAAAAAATTAGTGTGTACAAATGCCAAACATTCATGAAATAGTGATTTTAACATCATATTTTAAGCTAGTTTAATAGGACATATCCAATAACTTTTATAATTTTCATATCCAATATCTTATATAATTTTTATTTTAGCAAAAAAAGGAAAGTTAGATATTGTCTGTTCTGTAAGATAGAGACACTATTTCCGGCACGCCCAGGCACCTGAGGAGAACAACTGATATTCTGTTAACGAGCTGGTTAGCTTCCTCGTTTGAGAAAAATTTAAGTCCCTGGTGGGACTCGAACACAACAGCGGTGAGATGCAAGTGTTTGAAGTCAAAGACCTTAACCACTTGGCCACGGACACCCCTCATACTTTTTTAATAACATTGCAAACAAACAGACATGCAAGCTTATGTACTGATGCCTGTCGATCCGACCTTCTTAGACACCATTAAATAGTACGAGTCTTGTCCAATCAAATAGAGAGAAATAAGAATCCCCAAAGAACGCCCAACACGGCAATTTTGAAAATGTTGCAGGCTCGGTTTGATTGAGTCTGTTCATGGTTCATTAATTAGCAATCATGGTCTTGCTATTGTCTTGTCTTACAAGCTTATTCAACGAAATCATACAATACATGAAATCAAATCTTTTGCATTGTGATCCTTATTTTGCTTTTTTAGCAACACAATTTTTACCTTTTTATCATATGAAATAATATAACCTTAAAATGATTTGAATATGTTTTCTAACCATTTTCTGCAACAAGAATGTTAAAAAAATTTTATGCTAGTTTTTAGATAAATCAGCTCTCAAGCAAGTGCCTTGAAGTATTCAGTATTCACTTCGAGTGTATTATTGTTCAAAGGTATATTTTATTGAAAATCATTAGGGCATTCTTTGAGCTTAAGTGGATCTAGAATTTAATCAATCAAAATTATTTCCAGTGAAGGTATTCCAAATTAAAGGAAGATCTTTATTTTAATGAAAATTGAAATTTTGACAGAAAGACAAGTGAAGTGTTATTTAGTTTAATGAATATCCTATATTGCTTAAGAAACACTATCAATTTTAATAGATCTATAAGAAATTTTAGTTCAATTGTTGTATTTTGTTGAGACGGATAAGATCGCGTTCCACTTCATCATGGTCATATAGTAATATAACCAAATAAGTTCCCTGTCTTACAAATGAAGATAAACTGGTTTATATTTGCTTGATAAAGGGTCTTAAGAGTAGTCTGTATTAGACAATATAAAAGTTTATATTGATGTTTGGTTTTTTTATTTTCAGAGGAACGAGTGGGATTGATATAGATCTTCAGAAAGTTGATATAGATCAGTGTCCAAATGAACCAGGAGAAGAGCTAAATGTTTTTGCAAATTCAGCTAGATGCAAAAATGCTACAACAAAGGTTCGTTACTTCATATTTGCAAATAAAGCTATCACAGTTAGAAAAGACACTTTGTATTATTCAGCAAAAATATATCCGTGCAAGTAAAAGTTGCAAATATTTAGTACATAAGATCCATAGAAGATTGCTCGGTTTAATTATATGTCACAATTATTGCTATCTTTAATGTTTAGGAAACGACGAAATAGAGCTCATGAACAACATTTTTTATTCGTTTTGACTGTGCTTAACAGGGCTTTTCGCCAGCTTTTCTTACTAGTAAAACGTTTAAGAGAATTAATTTGGTATGAAAGCTACATTAATTATTAAAATCAAATAAAAACATCGCACTTGCTATGCCCTCATCTGAATCAGATACACACACAAACGCAGGAAGTTTGAGAAGGTTATTGGGAGCACTGCCGATTCAAATATGTTCAGGCCGAACATAGGATGCTATCTAAGAATTTACGAATTATATTCATCATTCAACTATTAAATACTTCTATGTGCTCAATGTCTGATATAAGCCCTAGGGTATGTCTTTCACAGTCAATTAAATCCCTGATTTAGAAGCATCGTTAATTCCATTACATAACTCATTGAATTGAATTCCAGACAAGATGCGTTGATCAATAAAAGAAAACGTAATACCCTCTTGTGGTTTTATCAAAATGCGTCACTTACATTGGCGAACGAATGTCATAAGTAATGAATATTTTATGATGCAAGAGTATTTTCATAGCTGAACCATGTGATCTTTCTTTTAACACGTTCGGGCATAATGTTATGTTAACTTCTCTTTTTACATTCCAAAATCGATGTTTATATATTTAATGACATTTGAAAATAAGCTATTGGTATTTTCAGTAAATGCATCTGCTAAACAAACAATACTAATCTCTTGTTCTTTACATAGTTAAACAAATTAGGCAGTGAATAATTAAAAAGGAACGACAAAACTACAATAATTAGTGGTTTAGTTGATAAACATGTAAATAACCTCGAGTGTTTCCAATGTTTGCGGAAGATATAAGAACATTAACGATTCTCTTGGTAAAATGTTTTTACAAAACTCGGTCGCAGTAACCGTTGTCTCAAAACTGAACGCCTTGTACAGTGTGGTTCGTAGTTTGCCCTTGTATTTAAATAGCTTTTAAGTATACACTTGCTACAGTTTTGAAACGCGGTTGTTTTTGGCATTTTGTAATTCTATTCCCGTGTAATTTGGACATTATGTAATTATGTTGCATTACTAAAAGGCTTTACTAATCTTATTAAAGCCCTCTTACTAAAACTTATTTTTGTTGAAGTATATTACAGCCTGATACATATAATGACATGAAACACTATGTCTTTTTTATTCAGTGTGTTCCTATCAGCGGTCTCGGTTTCCGGAGAGGCTCCTATAAATGTGTTTGCAAAGATGGGTTCTATTTTCCCAATACAAAGGATTTGAACAAGTATTACAATGGATCGGAAATTGAAATACGATACAGAGAGAAAATATATGTAAGTGTTTAATATGTTTCTATTTCAATGTTACAGACACAATTCAATCTGGGAGGGAAAACAGTTCCGAATAAATCATTTTAAAATTTACAGTTTTTCCTGACCTTTATAGTCTATGTCGACGACTTTCAGTGCTTGTAAGAAAGGACGAGGGTTTGTGTACTTGCAATAGTTCAGACATTAGGTAGGGGTCATTTGCCGTTAGTTTATTATATGGCTTCCTCACATAGAATCTAAATAGAGAGCATGAGTGTGCCAATTATTTATACTAATAGCCAATGTTGTCTGTAAAAATGTGTTATTTACAAAGTACAGTTTGAAGAAAATAGTTACACTCTCTGTCTAAGATACTGCTACAAAGCACCACATTTACTGTTCCGATAAAATGATGCATTATTTAAATGTACTTTCTATATTGAATTGTTTTATATTATATTTTATTGCACATATTTTTAATGTTAGAAGATAATAGCTAACATAACCTTTTTTACATTTGTATATAGATAAATATGTAACAAAATGCTATACATTTTATATACATTGTTGCGATGCTTTGTATTAACATTCATACGATTTTTTTTCTATAACAAGATAACAATCTCGTGTAACATATAACGTGTTTCCCATACAATGTTTCATACTATATTATATACAATGTACGAGTAATATATCATATATCGAAATAATATATACTATACTATACAAAATAATTTACTGTTTCATATACAATATAAAATACATTATAACATACCATTTGATATACAAAATAATATATAATACGTAATATACAAAATGATATACAATATAATTTAGAATATATTTGGTAATGGTAAAGTAAAACTGCTCAGGTCTGCTTACAAGAACATTATATGCAATTCCAGAGCTTCATTTAAGTCAAGGTTTATTTTATAAAGTATTTTATTTTTATTGTTTAACTATTGTTAGTTAAGCAAAAAAGGATGGTTTAAAAAAAGAAACCACGTGGATCATTGCGCATTGCTGTAAATGACGTTGGTGAACCTAACGGGTAAAACATTACCTAATGACGATATTACACTGTTTTCTAAGTAAATAAAAGATGAGAATACGACTGAGTCTAGATGTGTCGGTCGCAAGTTCTGTCCGCGTTTCCTGTCGTTATCAACTATAAACGGCCGCTCTTCAATCATTTAATCCCCTGACAAATGCAAATCATAGACTAATGACTGCCGTCTACATGAATAAAAACAGAACATTTCCGAAAGTGATTAATAATTCCTTTTCAGCTTTAGGCTGGTCTATGTCATAAACATAAAATGGCTGAATTAATGACAGATGCATAACATTTTTTTGTCTCAAGAATTGTGATTTTAGAATCTTTATGAACATATTAAGTTGCGTTGCATACACGATTCATTTGACATTTCGAAAGCCAAATAAATGAACCCATATCAAAAAAAGAAAATCATAAAAGTCTTAAACTAAATTTATTCTTACGGTAATTATAACATTGAATCTGTTAAGCTCCTATTTCTAATACTTTCAGATATAAGATTCTACACTATGTCACTTTTCATTTAGTAGGTCTATAACGTGACTAAGTAACGGCTGTCTTTTTTATTTTTCTTCAGTTTACTAGGATTAATATTCTATTTTCAAAACCTGTCTTATATATATTAATAAATCCTATGTTAGAAAAAGGTTTCATTAAGTATGTTATGCTTTTAGATCTGATCTTTTTTCAGCACTGTATTGTGCTTTTCAGTACTATATGTAAATTTATTTTGGGCAACATTTTTGAAATAAAATATCTAAACTAAAACAGTAGAAGGACTTTACTGCCCTACCAGTATGTTACAAATTATGTTTTCTTTCGATGTTAATATGTGTAAATCATTCATACCACGTAATCTTACGAACAAGTGATTAAGAATATCTTTATAATAAACTTGAAAGGTATGTAAAGATTATTGTGCTCGCTGGTGAAAATAAACGATACTATCAAGTTCGAAAGAAAAACAAGATTTCACTGTTCTCTAATTCAAATGTTATGCTTAAATATATATTGTGAAAAAACATTTCTTTTAACTTTTGTCTCTGTCATAGAATTATGTCACAAAGTCTTTTATTGTCATTTTAGGGAGAAAGTGATTACTACGATAAGCATTTTGAGTGTTTACCGTGTGCTGATGGTTGTGATGTATGTGAGGACGATAGTCCATGTGTTATAACACTAAATTGGTCACAACGTAGTGTGGTGTTGGCTGTATCAGCCCTAATCATGTGCTGTATACCAGCACTGATATGGTTTACTGTACAGTACAGGGATATTAAGGTACTGAATAGCTGTATAGTTTGTGTGTTACATTACAATAACAAAACACAATTTTTATATGTGTTATATAATGAAAGTGTGAAACTGTTTTTGTTTGGTTGTTGGCTGTGTTTTTTCTGGTTTTTATTGGTGTTTTTGTTGTTGTTGTCTTGTTATAGTTATTATTATTGTTGTTGCTGTTATTTTTGTCATTGTTGTTGTTGTTATTTTTATTATTATTATTGTTGTTGTTGTTGTCAATTGTTTGTTTGTTTTGTTCACTCTTTTTGTTTCCATTGTACTAAAAATGTATCAAACAAAACGGTTTCGAAGAAGTTTGTTTTCTTGCTTAATTTCAGAATAAAAATCATATATTTCCAGTCAATATTGTACAATTAGAACGAATAAGTGTTTGTAACGTACAGCGGGTAATGGATTGCTATATCAATAGATAATGCTCAATGATTGAATTAATACAACATCTTATCCCTAAATTAAATATTGATCTAATGAAGGCAATAACGTGTATAAGATCAAAAGAAGAAAGGTCAGTGTTCTTGGATTACGTCATGCAAATATATTTCAGTCCATATTGGCAATATATCATGTCTTATCAGTAACACCATGTACACTTATCTTTTCTTGCGTTCTTGACTGACAGCATTAATTAATACGCTTTTACACAAAGATGTAAAAAAATTGAACAAATCTGACAAATCGTGCCAATGTTTCTTTTGTATGACTATAATAATGATCAAATGGCCTCAAAAATGTTAAATATTCCTGATTTTCTTTCGGTCAGACAAAAAAAGAAACAAGTTTTTCAGAATCATGAGAAGTATCTAAATCCTGCAATTAAGCGACAATTTATTTCGCTATTTATCTTTCTGTATATCTAATTGTACGGTCAAATACAACCATTTATTTCTGACGACGTATAATTTTCACAGTGTATCTAAAATTAGACGCTATCAGTAACAATTTCATCGCTGTGCAATTTTGTTTCTGCGAAAGCTATATCATTTTATTTGAATTGCCTGCCGGGCCATAATGAAATCACACGTTGTGATCATTTCAAAAAGTGTCTGGTGCTGAAAATTTATTTCTGAATGCAGACTGGTTTAAAATCTTAAAGTCATTGATTGTTTTCGTATAACATTGTTGTTTTTCTTTTTTCAATGTTAGTAAAATGTATAAAGTTATTTCTTATTTTTGTATTGTATTTTTCAATATAAGTAAAATGTCATTGTAATTGATTTTTGTCATATTATTTTTTTTCAAATTTCATTGAATTAATAAAGTTGTTTTCTTATTTTTGTATTGTATTTTGCATTTTTTTCTTTTATTTTTTTCTTTGATTTTTATTTTTTTTTTTGTATCGTGTTAAATTTTTCAATTTTCAATAAAATATTAAAGTTGATTCTTATGTTTCTATTGTACTTTTCAATTTTTGTATAATGTCAATAAAAGTTCTAAATTGTAAGTAATCATCTTATTCAGTAAAATGTTATTTCTACCTTTAGAAATGTATTTTTCAATTTTAGTAAAATGAAATGAAAATGAATGAAAGTTATGCCCTTTTTTGTATTGTATTTGTTACTTTTAGTAAAATATTATTGTAATTAACTAGTTTCTTACTGTATTTTTCAATTTCAGGTATTAAAGGCAGCTAGTCCAGTTTTACTGCGGATCATATTACTTGGGGCGTTTTTACTTTATTGTCCAGTAAGTATGTTTTTAACTTAAAATTATCATGAAATGCACGTTATAGATGCTGCTATAATGATAGTCATGTATTTGTATTACATGTAAATCAAACTGTATGATGAAACCATTAGTCCTAGCTGTTGGTAAACTTCTTCTCCTTAGGCAAAGATGTATATTTTCCGTAGCCCAAAACTTGCTTTTTTGTTGTCCTTTCTTGAATATTGATCTTCATGTCAAGAACGCATTATTCAAAAATGTAACAAATTTAAGCAATAAATTTTGAACTGTTTTTATAAGTTCAATCTAACTTATCTATTTCATTTAAACATGACTTCGCACTGTCAATAAAAGGCATTTCTCAATAAAAAATCAAACACGCATTGCGATATGAAACTTTGATTAAGTGTTATTTGTCAGCAAATTTCTTCGATACCACAATATATTTTCACTGGAGGAATTGATGGGTATCAAGCATAATTTGACATTTGTCAATAAACTCATCGTAATGCCGTGGTAATAACATCAAATTGTGTTTAACGCTGTATTAATTCGTAAGCTAGCGTTACTTTAACTCTTGACTTTATAGTCAGACTATAAGATTAATTAGGTCATAGGGTAAAAGGTCATTGAATACCGTGATAAATATAAACTTGTAATTGGAATATATATTTCTTTTCTGTATAAATAGAAATTATTTGTACGGAAAAAAGCATGGTGATTGAAATCTTCATTAGAATGTATTCTGAAATAAATGTTTTATGTAGTTATACCAACCACATGATCAAGGAAAAAAATCCTAGGAATAGTGAGAATATTAAAAGCTATAATGGCAATGAATTAAGTTCTTGAAATGTGCTCCTAAAAATCTATCTTTGAATAAACATAATTGTTGCAATGTTATACTGTTTCAGTAGAAACGATTTTGAATATTTTTTACACATTTTGTAAACAGATAATATTATATTATAACATCCAAACAAGGTTAGAGGAAATTTAATTGTACTGGTAACTTCATCACTTAATAACATTCAGTTCTGTATCCATTAAAACAAAACGAAAAGACACTTCTTTGAAATAAGAACCGTCGTCAGTATAAATAAATGGATAAAAGTGGAGATCATAGTTCTGAGGTTGATAGGCTGATATGGTATGTTAGACATGCTCGGTACGTCACACTGCTCAATAGATACTTCTCTATTACACTATAGATTTCTTCAGTTAAGAGTTTCATCTTGTAAGATTACTTTCTTTTGCCTGTAAATTTAATTTCCGTTCCTTTTTATAGAGTGTGTGATTTCTCCTTTCAATATCTGCTTCAAATCCGATATGACGAAGCTCGTGCTAAAAGTGAAAAGTGCGAAATCACTGAATAAATAGGTTTATTTATTAGGAAATTATGATACGAACTGCATACAAAGTATTCCTAATGCGATGAACCTTGGAAAGAAATTAGCAAACATCTTCTGAATTGGCAAAATCTTTGAGGAAAACAGAAAAATGCGACTAATGTAACACTGTATTTCTGTAATATCATTGCTGAATAGTGTAAATTTAGTTTCGCGTGTTTTAAATAAGCATTTTCTGTAAGGATTGTTTGATATTTTGTTTGTTTGTTTTGTTGATCTGGTTTTGCGACACACGAACACAATTTAGGTCATATGGCTCCGAAACAGAAAAGATTATTTTGGATAACCTAGAGTGGTACAAACATAAAGTACCACAAGGCATCAACAAACTCAATTGCTTAAGCTAAGAGATGCATAATCTCCAGTAGTGCGAACCCATTTAGTCGCCTCTCACGATCACGCATGGATAAAAGATTGCTTGAATTCTGATGCTTCAACCCTTAAAGGCTAAACCCTCAGCCACAAGGGGCGGGGTTTGTTTGATACAACAATGAAGAATGTAAAAGGCAATGAGTCAACTGTCTGGATGTCATTCTTTAGCGATGCTAATTGCTCGTATGGCATCATATATCTTCGTATGCTTGTCACCATAGAGTACCGTAAGATATATTCTTGCACAATATTCTGTCTGTATAATATTGATTATAAGAATTTACATCTATTTTTACACTGTCCACCGGCCGTTAAACGTCAGTAAAGGTGTAACCATTAATTATTCGCTGGACAATATGTGAAATATTTGTCATTCACGGCGTCTATTGTTCCATCTTGATTTGTTCAAGGTCAACGGGCATTCTACTTATTTCTTCTTATTTGGTGCGATTGTTGTTTCAGATGTATACACCTTTGTAACATTTATACCAAAACATATGATTTTTCCCTAAAACCAGTTCCTTTTTCATTTACAGCTGCAACTGAATAAAATAGTTCCATAATCACATAAACCAGAATTTTAAAGGTTTTCATACGAAATCAAGTTCAACTGAATTTCATGCGTGGAAGAGGGAGGAACTAAAGTTAATTTGTTTCTTTGCGAATTAATCTGTTTTAATTCATATGTATATAAAATTGTATGGATTAAAATTGTTTCTTACCTTACTTCATTTTATTTCTCATTTCGTGCACAGAAATATAGAATGTATTCATTTTTCTATTTATCTATTATTTATCTTTTTCAGCTTATAGTAAGTTATTTTGAGGCCAGTGTACTCACATGTTGTTTACGGTTCTGGTTCAGAGAAATTGGATTCTCTATTTCATACGGGGCCTTACTGTTAAAAACATGGAGGTGAGTGTATATTCTATGCACTACTTATTGTGATATCAATATTTTATTATAATAATTGTTCTTATAATACATTTATAATCCAAACATGTTTTTCACGTTCTTTTCTAGTATAACTTACATTACAAGAATTACAAGAATAATGAATGTATATGTAATAAGGATACACTCAAAATGATTTACATATCTTTTAAACAGAAAAAGAAAATTTATCTTTAACCATGTTAACAGTTACATGTTCTTAAATGTCATTGTTAAGTTTATCAAAGATATAGTTTTTGTGGCGGTGGGTGGGGAGAATATATATAAATATTTATGCTTTAAATGTTTTGTTTTATTGCAGAATATCTGTTGTCTTCCGCGTAAGGTCCGCACAAAGGATTAAAATATCAGACACAGATCTTATAAAAAGACTGATTATCATATCGCTGTTATTTGCTGTGTATTCTGTAGCGAGGACAGTAGCAGGGACACCTAGAGTAGTACAAGGTGGTATCATATGTCCTATATTATTACATTATGTAGAAACCTGTTGAAGGTTATAAAGAGCAGAATTTAACTATGTACTTGACATTTTTACATGTATATTCAGTTTATAAACATTTTATACAGTATTTAAAATAGTTTTGGGAATACATAATTATTTGCCATGTATATACATTTATAGCTTGTGAAATACGATAACAGAGAAAGTTAGAAAATTATAAAAGGCTTTTCAAATTTCTAACTCGTTTTGAAAAGAATATTCTTATCTAATTCATTAACTGAATTAAAAGATAAAAAATACCATCTGGTTTAACCTAATTGTTTATCTATCATGATTTAAAAAAAAGAAAATTGAATTATACTTTTTCATTAGAAGAGAAACAGATTAATTATATCGTTAATTATTAATGACTAAATTCGCACATATTTCTTGATCTTATGCTATTATTATATTTTTTAATAATTTTTGCAATATTCTTGAATAATAGTAGACACTTTCAATTTTGATAGTTATAGCATTATCTAATATTTTTTATATTTTGACTTTAAAATGCATTATTAACCATTGGACAGATTATATCTTCTCTCTTCATATTACAGACACATGAGCCGCGCCATGACAAAACCAACGTAATGCGTTTGCGACCAGCATGGATCTAAAACAGCCTCCGCGGATGCGCAATCTGATCTGGATCCATGTTGTTCGCTATCAGTTTCTCTACTTGTTTTAGGGTGTGTAAGCCCTGATCAGACTGCGCGGATGCGCAGGCTGGTCTGGATCCATGCTGGTCACAAACGCATTACGTTAGTTTTGTTATGGCGCAGCCCAAATGTAGATTATTTCGTACAATCCCTGGTCTATGTAAATTAAATAGCCACTTAAGCTTAGATTATTTCAAAAATGCAAATTTTCTTGTAATCTTCTAAAGAATGTTTATTAATAAACAATTATGCTTAATACGTATATTATGAAAATCAACTCAGAAACATAAAGGTATTTTTTTCTTTTGTAAGAAATGTCTATGAAATTTGATTAAGAACAAAACTAATATGATGACATATAACAAAATCATATATATCGTCTATCCGTCTGCCTGTCCCTCTGTCTGTGCCTCCCCACTAAGATAACATTCGTGTCCGGACTGTAAATCTCTAAACGTTTCAAGTGATTGTAATCATGGTCATGGTATATTTGTTTTACAGGTAAACATGTAAGTGGTCTAAAAGCATTCCAATGCTCTTCCGACTGGTGGGACCACTCAGCGGCTATAGGTAAACATTCTTTGTCCTTGTGGTTGTTACAATTTACTTAATATTTAGAAATGCAGTGGGTATTTTTCTTTTCGGTTTGTTTTGTTTTTCACTAATAAAAATTGGCATTTATGTATTCAATTATACATGGTTCATTTGTAATAAGTTATAGTTTTATGTGTTTGAATTTTCAATAAAAATGTGATTTGTTTACATTATTTAACATAAATCTTTACGTTCGTTTTTAGAAATCGGGAAAGTCAAAACAATCTCATAAAAAATATACTATTGCACTTATTACCGATATTAAGCGTAGCATCTGATCTATATTTAACTACTTTTTACCTAACTTAGTCATTCGTTCAGGAATGTCTTCTTAGTTAATATTTATTTCATTTACAAATGCAGCATTTTAAAAATAATCCTTGTTGATTACTTACACGTTCTGGTTTTCTTATGATAAATTTCTTTTTCTCGAATTAATTTAGTTATACTTCAAAATGTACGAGTTTGCTTTGCTATGAATCTGATTTATTTATCTTTGATATTCTTGTTTCTTTGCTATTTCAGCCGAATTGTTATTTTTACTCTGGGGAATACGTTTGTGTATAGTAGTTAGAAAGGCACCCTCCGAATTCAATGAAAGTCGTTTCATCAGCTGGGCGATTTATAACGAAACACTTTTGTCATTATTCCTCAATGTTTCTATGTAAGTAGACATTTTCAATTTTGTGCAACTCAATTCATTACTACATTTTTCTTACGTGTATATGAAAAGTAAAAAAAACTTTATAAAAATTGTAATATTATGAAAATTAGGAATGTGAATGTTATAGGTATTGTTTTAAACATTCATATCAGGCATAAAGCAAGTCGAAATATAATATGATAGCGTAAATTCTATTGCTAATTTGCAAAGGATTTTAATATTACATTATGTTCAACAGAAATAAAAACAAAGAATATGTAAGTTGCTTTAGGTTTGCGCTCTAAATGTATAAATTACTTTAGATGTTTAAATGTTGTACAAAAAGTACATTGCATTCATATCATATGTTCTTCCTCTATACAAGTTGTATCATGTTATGATTTTGTGAATATCCATTGCTTATTAGGATATTTCAAAGGATCCCTTCCTTGTTTCTCAAGATATTTTTATAAGATCTATTTTTTGTTTTCCGGGTATTTTTACACTATCCATTTCAGTTTTTCTGGATTTAATTTATATACAAGATCTATTTCTTCCTGGTTTTTAAGGGTAATTTAATAAGATCCATTTCATTTTTTCAGGATATTTTTACAGGATCCGTTTCCAGCGAATCCCGATTTATTATATCTTGTCATTTTCATTCATTCGAATTTAACAACTACAGTTACATTGGCTTTCCTTTTTGGAAGTAAAGTAAGTGAACTATGTATGCTTTGTCTGAATAACAAACGTTTTGTATGTATTTTTTTATTCATATCGTAAGGTAAACGTTATTGTTAGATATTATCAATATGATTTGTTTGTTTATACGGGTTAACGCCGATTTAACCTCATCTTTGTGGTATATCGGCGGTCATTCTTCTTAAGTGAAGGGCATTCCTGGATAACCTAAAGAACCTAACAACAATTCATCGCAAGGAAACGACCACTATCAATCTCGCTGATTTCTCACTTGGCGTTGAGGGACAAATGATCATTGGGTTCGATAACCGAGATCAGGTATTACGAAGAAATTTCAGCTCGGCCGAGGATCGAACCATCAACTCCTGGACGCAGTGTCAAATTCAACATAAAATGACTTAGAACATTACATAATTTATGTTATGCTATGCTTTTCTAATAATTCATTGATTCCGTACGGATTTCAAATATTTGACTTTTGTTACTAGACATTTTGGAAGGCAATCGCCGCACGCCGCTGTCCTTCTGTCAAGTAAAATGTGTTTATTCTCGTGAATAATGTATGAATTTTGCCACTGATATAGACAATTCATTTTTTATGTGTAACACAGAAACACTCGTGTCGTACCTTAGTGTATTGACACTTAACCTGCAGTAACCAAAAGTAATTAGTCTTTCCTCCAATATAAAGCCAGAAATTCTTTGAAGTATAACAATGCTGTACACCGTCGGTAGTCAATATTTCTATTTTGAAAGTCAAACCTCTTAACAATTGAATGAAAAATTCCAATATCAAAAGAACGTAAATTCACTAAAGAAATAAAGGAAGTTAACTGTAAATGATGAAGTAGTGCTTACTTATTCAAAATGATTCATTGCTCTCTTTCCAGACACTACCGATTAGAATGATTTATTAATTAACAAAAGTGAATGCAATAAGATCCAAAAACAAATTAGGCAGAATAAATACAAACAGAAGCAGGATCTGCTTTACAGAAGTCATATTTTCTATTGCTTGAAATGACTTGATAAGAACAAGATGTTGTGTGGGATCACGTATCTAATTCATCCATCAATATTGAATCAAAATATATCCGAGCTAGTTTGCTATATCTTTCTGCAAAGTAATTTCCAAATATCTATTCATTTTCCAAATAATTTAGTTTCATCTTGTCAACCCAGGAGACACGATAAAACTAAACAAATGATTTAAGAATAAATCAATCATTGCAGTTGATTCTGATTAACTGCCTCTATTACTTTGGACTCGGAGTCAATTTGATTTAATAAATATTGTTGCAATATATTATATATTCACCTATGTCTTTTAGTTTGTATTTGATAAAGTTTACTTTCTCATAACTATTAAGTTTCATATAATTGAGATGCACGGCTTTGTATTTGATAGTCGTTTTTCCAAATTAAGGGATTTCAAAATCAAAACACTAAAATTAAACTACTTATAGTATTTCTCTACAATAAGAGCCTTGTTAGACTACATGGAAGTGTAGGCTTGTCTCGCTCAATACTGCTTGCAAAGGCTGGCCACTTATTGAGGTTAAGGCCCAAAGCTTACCTTGCCAACAATAGATTCCAATTTACAGACAATCTGAAAAGTATATTTTAGATCTGTTAATTGATTTGGCAGTGTTTCATTACAATATATGTTTTGCTTATATATAGAGTTAAATAAAAAATCAAGATTGCTACTAATCTCAAAGCAATGTAAGCTTGTATACAATCAAGCAGGTAATTGAATTTTAATTTTAATGGTTGAATTAAATTATTTGTAATGTAATACCAGATAAACAGGCGATGGATATTTTATGCAACCACCATCTCTTTAAAAGTGATATTCAAAATCTGTCCTACAAAACCTTAAACTGAATCAAAAAACTTAAGGTAATGAGAATGACTTTGCCAATACTAAATAAAACATATGAAATGTTCATTGTCAGCCATTCAATTATTTCACAGATTTGTATACTATTATTTCATAATTTGTAAGATCCAATTACAATGCAGCTGGTATCATATAATAATATGGTTAAATTGTTGTTGCGTTTTTTAATACTATATGTTATGTTGTGGGCTAACAAAGTATGTGTTTGTGTATATCTTTTTACAGGCATATCTTGTATATAAATATCGTGGTAAAAATAATGAGGTTCAGCATACAACAATGATGTCCAAGGGTGGTGGTTCACGACACATGTACGGTAACAAACAAACGACCATGAACACTGATACACTCACTTCAAATGCAAATTCTTTCGTCGATAAATATGTAGAAAAATCAGCAAATGATGGCGAGTCAGAAAGTCTTCTCGAAAAAGATATTCAGGTTTGTATTCAGAACTACTTTGTCATAGTTTAAAAATTTCTCAAAGAGCGCAATAATATGTCCATTTTCTTAACTCTGGTAGGATTTCTAAACACAAGTTGATGTTACACCAGTTGGAAATGTAGTAGAGCGATAAACCAAAGCTACAAAAAATTAAACAAGAAATTACAAGTACTTGGAACAGGTCAATAAGAAAATAGTGAACCGTGTGAAAAAAAAAGTCAATTGAAAGTATTTCAAATCATATAAAAGTAATTCAATTTGCTGATTGGCTGATATTATAAGTAACTATATATTTAATTGAAACAAATGATGATTTTTGAACATCTTTTGCAGTCATTATTTCATCATAAGACATGTCACTTTCACAGGAAGCCTTGTTTAGAATTACAGCTACACGGCACTAAACATACAAGCATTGCAATTTTTCATTTTATTTACAGCAAAAAAGGCTGGTTGATCTGTTTTAAATTTTTAGTGTAACCAAGTATATTTTAAGAAATTGGCATTTTGTTTCGATTGCACATCATATAGAGGCTATAAAACAATTCAATTACAACATACCTGTCTTTGCACCAAACCTTTGCCTTCAAAATAATTTAAAATAAAGGTTTCTTAGGCCATGAAAATAAAGATAACATCTTACAATTTTTGTATTAAGACTAGCATTTGATACATTTGCTTGATAAAGATATACTTTAGTCTGTGCAGAAATTAATGTAGATAGTATCAAAAATTTATTTTAATCATTGTTTTAATCAATGTCGGACGTCTTTTAGTGCGAATATCTCAAATAAAACATACTTTTTCGACCTTTGCCCGAGATTTAATAATCATTTCTCATATCATTGAGTTATCAATAACAGTTAATATTAAAGAATAAAACGATTCGCTAGAAAGTTTGTGTAAAACCGTTATCTTAATAGCATTTTATACCAACAAGAGGTCGTGTGTACCTACTTAATGATTTGGACAGAGATGTTACGAATACTGTCTGGTTGATGTAATTAAAAGATAGACTTTTGGAAAACTTGTTTCAATTACTGATCCTTTTCCAGGCGGAAACTTAATTTATCTTATCCACATTCTGGAATATTGAGCACGTTTCAATGATGATACTACAGAGAGTTTCCCCTCTTCAACGTTCATAATATAGAACAAAAGATTGTTCATTCTACTTTTCAAAACGGCTGAATATGTGTTTGACATTGACTCCGATTTCCGTGTTTTAAATTTCATTAAGATATTTATTCTGTCAATAGAAATTAAATAGTTTTAAATAAATTGCATGGTTTTTGATCTTAATCGTTCAATTACATTTTCTAAAATGATGATATTGAATTGTTTTTTTAAGTTAATGATAACTTTACTGCTTTTCAATTCCAATAACTGTCTAACAATGGATCTGGTTATTCTTTACAAGTATAAGTTCACTAGAAACAGAAGATAATTGCATTCCTTTTTGAAAACGTGTTTTACAACATTGACAACTCTTTCATTTAAAGAAATTTAAATGAAAAAGTGATCTTTATAATAGATTTCATTTTAATCTCCTTTGACACATGTAGGGTAACTCTTTTATCTTAAATCAAATGGCTTATAATTATGGTCAATATGAATAACACATTATGTATATGTGTTTCTAAAATGTCAGTTCTGAAATTGAAATTTGATACATCTTCATGGTGGGAACGCTTGGTAAAAAATAGATGTATTTTAAAGTGACAACAGAGTATTTTTTCATCTTCTTCTTTCTGAAACATTAAACATTAGAAATGAAAATTAAAAAAATATTTGTTTTTAATATTGAAATATGAAAATAAAACAAATATTAGTTTTAAATATCGAAATATGAAAATAAAACAAATATTAGTTTTAAATATCAAAAACCATTCAAGAATTTAGGCGTGAAGTAGACATAAACTGTTGTTAGAATATATTAATCAAAATGCAACCTTAGATCGAGTCTTGCACTTTATTATACGTCTTTCGCAGAAATGTATGTTAAAAATCAAAATAATTATCTTTAGTTTTACGAATGGTTTAGTTCTAAAATGTTCCTTCTCCATTTCTTGTTTTGCAAGTAAAATAAATTTATTATTAAATCTTATACAAAATATGTAGCATCGCAGAAAAATTATCAGTACTTCATAGTAAAACACAAGCCATTCAATAATTTCAAGAAGGATAATAACAGTAAACAAGAAAAGGGAGATAACTCTGCTCAAACCAATAAACTACAGTTATGCAACTGAATACTTTCAGAAGTTTGTCAGATATACCTAACACAATAACTTTCTTATCAAGGATGTTTCTATGCTAATTACTCAGTAAAATCCAATAAGAGTTGCGGGACTTGCCAGTGTCACACAAACGTAACCGAATATAACCGCAAAGCAATATCGTACTTTCAAATGAACACGCAGAGTGGCCGGCTCATGCTGCAAGTTAGTTCATATAAACATTAAAGAAGATCCAAACGATAAAATATAGACATAAAGAATAATTCGTGATTAAAATAAAAACCGATGTTTACATTGTTTCTTAGACCAATTTGAGTTAAAGCATTTAATAGACCGATTTTTACTTTGAGTCACAATAAAAATGAGTCCTTAAAAAGTAGCGAGCGGATGATCTCAAATTTTGTACACAAGTTTTGGTCTAGACCTAATGGTCTGGATCAAATCGTCCACAGTCATAAATTTTTTACACAAATCTCATAAAAGTATTAAAAGTAAGTAATTGCATTTTATAGTCTAAGTTTCATGCTTACGCACGTTCACCGACTTTACAGCTATTACCCCTGGTCATCGGGCTACTGGTATCTATCTATCAATCTCCCTGGGGAGTCTTTTAACTCCGCTTAGTGCAGCCGACACTTTGGCGCAACGGATTTATACCACCCTCGCAGGTACCCATTTACACCTGGGTGAAGTGAAGCAATCGCAGGTAAATTTCTTGCTCAAGGAAATTAGCAGTGCCCCTAGTGGGGTTCGAACCCGGGACCTCTCGATCCCTAAGCGCGCGTCCTACCACTGGACTACTGCTCCTATTAAAGTGTCTTCAGTCCCATTATGGAAAAAACGGAGAGGAGTCCTTTAAATAAAGTATTATTTGACAGCTTACACCGGGTTTGCTATGATATGCTATTCGTATTTCCCATTCACATTTTCATTAAGGTGACATTGGTGATTAGAAAAAAAAGGAACAAGCACTTACATCAAAGGACATTATGTATGCAATAAACTATTAAGGAGAAATAGTATACCTAAAGAATGCCCAAAACGGCAAAATTAAAATTCTGCAGGTTGGGCATGAGCTTGTTTCTTGACTATACTAGAAAAAAGAGCAGTTTTTGTACCGTTCACCCCTAGGGCAGCCGACACACCCCTCCAATAAAAAGGGCCCCTTTTAATAAGAAACAAATAATTTTTTCCCTTCTTTGTTTTTTAGAAAGAGAAAAATATTAGTTTATAATGTTTTGAAATAAAGGAAATTTAATTTATGTTTGGGTGATTGCTAAACTTTGGGGAAAAAAAGGTAGGGGTAATGTGAAAAAGATTGTCATCAAAGAAGCAAAATAAAATCAAAAAAAGAATTTTGACTTCCAGACAAAATATTTTAAATCACTTTGAAAAATTGGGGAAATTATGCCCTTAATTTAAACTTTTTTCAAATATTAAATTCCATATTATTTTCCTGTAATTTCCATGTTAAAAACTTTAGTAAAAAATCAATGTCTTTTTTAAATAAAAATTTTAATTTGGTAATTTTTAAATAATAATCATTTTTTAATTTTTTTTTTTATTATTTTTTATAATTATTATAAATTTATCATCATTATTTTTATTATTATTATTTTAATTATTTATTATTATTTATTTTATATTTTAAAACTTTTTTAACAAATTATAATTCTTTGGGTTTTCCGATGGGGAAAAGAAATACCTCTTTTTTTAAAAAATTTTTCCCAAAACAAAATTTAAAAAAATTTTTTTTAAACCCAAGGCAACCCCACAAAAATAGGGGTTTTCCCGTGTTTACAGTAAAAAAATTTTTTTTATTGACCATTAGGGGTGAAAAATTTGCATCATTCAAATTTTTAATTTGTAAAAAAATGGAAAAGTTTTTCCCAAAAATAATTTTTTCCTCTGGGGTACATTATCTTTTTTGTTTATTCTTTAACAAGATTTTTGCGAATTCCGGAGTTTTAATTTTGTTTTTGTTCTTTTTGGGGTAAATTAAATTCATTTCCATTGAAAATAATTTAAAAACCGATTTTTAACTTTGGGTTAAAAGCTTTTTAAACCAATTTTTAAAAAAGAACGATTAAAGTCTGATTTGCTTTTAAAGATTATCTTTTTTGTTGGATTGTCTTTTCTTCTTCATAGAGTCATAAAACAATCTTAGATCTGATCAGTATAACCCTCTAGAAGTGATAACAGCAACTGCAAACTGCGCTCCGTCAACTGTGTCTGACTTTACCGATCAATTGTATGCTTTGGGGAAAACTTTTTTTAACAAAATATTTGCAACAAATTAAATGTTATCTTGCAATATTGTCAATACTCGTATTATAACGAGATGGAACCGGGGCTAAAGCAGTTTTATATTCTTATAAGTTAAAAGCCATTTTGCAAACGTTGCATAAATATAGAGGATTATGGTGGTGTTCAGCTATAAAGACATTTACGATGCAATCATTGAGGTACAAACTAACAAGTCTAGACTCGAGCCAGAATCAGAATAAAATGGATTATGTGATAAAAGCGACACGGGCGTTATCTCAGTGGTTATCAAATTGGCGGTAATCACTAAATTAAGTCTCAATAAACTTTATACACAGACACACAAAATGGAATTCTCGAAATAATTGTACGCTTTGATATGCCTCAGTATCTGAAAACATCCGTCTGTATGAAAAGAAACCAATTTATATATATGTACGTGTGTGTTTTTGTTATATTCAAGTGCATGTTTAATTAAATAAAGTTTATTTCAATTAATTATGGGGTCTGTTTAAAGAAACTTGAAGTGAAAGTATTCGCCCTTTAAGTTATGACTGTTACACTCACATATAAATCGAATGAAAACGGTGTACAAAGGGGAATACATTTTAAACATGTTATAGTATATTTCATTAGGAGAATTAGAAGTATGCTTTTTGTTTTAAAATACATAACGAATTTACATTATGTTCTATAATAATACAATATTTTCTTCGAAACACCATCTTTTGATGGTTGTGTTTCTTAGATAAACTTTCGTTTTCGTGATGCTGGTAAATTAGTGACCAGACACATGTTGTCATATTGTCACCTCTTAATTCTGCTTTGCTATTCAACGACATTTACAGTTGATTGGTTTTCCTCGTTTTGTATTTTACTTCCTGCAAAGAAATATTCAAAGAGCAGAGGTGATAACATTTGAGTAGACAAACGTCTGTTTTTTGTAATTTTATGTAATTTGTTTAATATAGCCTTTATTACAATAGAAGCAGATACTAAAAGCTAAAATGATTCACTTTTTTTCTTTTATCAGGGAAGGGACATTTTATCATCGAAATGAAAAAGGTTGCATTTAATACATTGCATCAAGTTAGGGCCTTGTCAGCTTGATCTATTTAGCAGCATGTTTTTGCCAGATTTTTAAAACAGCATGCCGAAAAACCACCGTTTACCTAACATTACAAAATAGCTTTTCAATTATATAAATTGCAATAATTGCTTTACAAAGTAGATAATTGTGACAGATTTTGCTTCAAAACAAACAGTCCACTTTTCCAGTACGACATTCTTTTGTCCAGATTATTTCTAGTATGAGACTCACTAAACGGATGGGGGAAAATATCGGTTTTTGGTATCCGTGTCTGACGAAATCTAGGATCGAATTCAGTATGTAGGGAAATAAATAAACTACTTTGTTTTGGTTTTCTTTGTAGTTTGGGCAAATAAAAGATATATGAAGATTTCTTACATCAAATTTATACAGATCCGTTTTTTATTTAGAAATGAAGTTGTGCCGGCGTACATATTCACTAACTTTATTTACGACCCAGGCTCGAGGGTGTGCCAGATCCTGTGATTGTCTCCATCGCTTTTTTGAAAAGTGACTATTTTGAATAATAAATCCCCTTATCTATATCGGCCTAATCAGTATCACGGTGGATTATAAAAGGAAAAAAAGTGTTTTACTGACGATTTTCAGTAAAAATGGAATTAAACCTTACCATAACAGTTTTTACCGCTTCTTGTAATGTTTTATTCTTTTTAATTAATTTGTTTTTCAAAATTCATTATACCATCTTGAGACGTGCTGATTGGATGACATTGTCATACTTATCCAGTAACGGCGTAGAAAACGCTACTTTTACTTTATTGTCATACATTTTGTTTGTTTTAGTACAGAACTTCACGGAAATAATGCTGTATTTTTTGAATCACCAAATATGTTTACAATTAGCTTCCATGCTGCTTTAGAAATAAAACCCAACCATACAAATTCATTTGAATTATTTTTTAGGAAGAATTTCGAAGGCTTTATACTCAGCTTGAAACACTTAAACAGCGTAATATGAAGATAGGAAACAGACATTTGCAACACAAATTATCTGCCATGACAGAAGCGGCTCAAAAAGATGACAGTCCCGACGAATCTCGAACTGGAACCCCTAATATGAACGGTAAAAGAGTTATAATAAACCTAGATGACTTCAAAGAATCAACAACTTTGTAGGAATATTACACATGACAATCAAATGGTTCGTGATATGCAAGACGCTCATTGCGCACGTGCATGAAATAAGTTAAATAATCAAAAATTTGAGAACAGACAAACTGGATAGGAGTGTTGTTTTTTCAATGAGTATCAATAGTTCGGTAGACTTATAGTTAAGTTGATAGTAATGAAAACCCTGATGTTAAAATAGATGTTATCGAAATATGAAATTGAATTTTTACTTAATGAAGGCGACGAAAGAGACTGGCCATATGTGTTCAGGACAATTTAACAGGTCCAGGTCGTAGAATATATTATCTATAGCTTACTTCAAATTAATCAAACAAACTGTTTTTAACATTTTAAATGCAAATCCTTGATGAGGCCATCACTTTCAATTGTAAGTTTATATACAGGTGCATTTTATATATTTTATTTAAAACAGAAATATGTGGATAAAACAAACTGTAAATTATTTAAAAAGTGATGGATGATGCAAATAGTAATCTTATTTAACGTACAAAGCTATCTTAGTGTGTAAAAAACAGGATATTACAGTGTGTTTGTGTAGGAACATTTATGCAAAAGGTTATATAATGGTAAATGTAATAAATTGAAATATTCAAGGTCGTCCAACATAAGTGATGCCGGATTGATTTAATTGGTCGTTTCAAAGTAGGTGTTTTGCAATAATTGGACACATGCTATTCAGAAATAGAAATTAGGAGTTCTGATGCAAAGTGCTCTTTTAATCATAGAAGTTAAGAGGGCTTATAACGTTCTGATAACAATCATGATGCTGACTGTTCGTTCTTAATAATTTTAAAGCTTTATGAAGCTTTTAAATATATCCTCTCCTTAATATTAAAGACATGCTATTATAATAATGATATTATCAAAACTTGTTGATTAATCATTTCAGCGAAGTTTTAATTCCGTTCCTTGCTATTCATACCAAACATTAAAATATCCTAGAATAAATTTGCCGATAGTTATTAGTTATAGATTGAATTCTTTCCAATACAAAATAATTAAATGCTGAATTGTCACCAATCATGATAAATGCGATATCAATAAGAAAAAAAATCATAATTTTAATTTAACGGGAAATGTTGCGACTTTAAGATAAAACAATTATGCATAGCAGATCGAAAAGTCATGTGAAAACACTTTTATGTTATCTTTTAAATGTACAAAACAAACAACTGCTGATTTGAACATCAAGAAACAATGGTAAGAATCTGCACTTTACAGCATTAAAATAGTGAGAGGAGGACATCCCAGCTCTGCCAAACTGAAAATATTGCAGGATATATATGATCGACGGCATGAATTCATGTACGCAGGCCATTCACATCCTCTAGCACTTGCTAAGGAAAAGTCAAATATTTGTTTTTTTTAAATGGCGTTATTGAGAAGAAGATAAAATAAGCCTTGTAACAGAAAAAAAGATCAAGTTTTAATGATAAATGATCATATTGATATATCTGCGAGATATATATATGAAGTATAAACAAGAAATGTTGGTTCGTATAAATGAAATACTTATTTTTTCTGCTTTATAAGATGTTATTATTTTTCAGTGCTTCCTTGGCAAATTGCTGAAAGGGTCTTTAACTCCATCGGCAATAATTAATGTGCATCAAAATCTGATAACCATGTTTTTATTTTTAAAATAGTTAACTATTATTTCATTGTGATGTTCTGTTACCATGTTATCAATAAGAACTAATTGAAATGAAAATTACATGTCAGTGTGATAAAAGAGCAATTCAATGAATTACGTTTTATTAATTGAATGCCTGTGCTTTTTTACAATAGACAACATTTACTTTTTACAACTGAAAGTATATTGCTAGATTTAAAGAACATATCTCTCCAACAAGAAGGAGGTTCACCAGAATTGTTTGTATCAATAATCTAAATAGACCAATCTTTTGGGGTTTTTTTATCAATTTAATTAAGATAGCCCTCGAAAAGAATAGCTGCGTGTTAGGGCATATAAACCTAGGTAAATCTGTCAGCTAAGTGACCATCAATATTTTTATCTATATCTTAAATGAAGTCTTCACTGCCATGAAAAATATGATTTAGTTTGATTGAAACAGACGTCAAAAAAAAAACATATACACCCATTGCAGTTTATCAAGCAGATAAAACAAATCATAAAAACAATACATTTTTACTCAATACATTACTTGAAATGATAATCTCCATATTGATATGTCTATTTGATTCATTGGTGTGAAATGTAAAAACAATATAAAAATGCAATTTTGTTTTTCTCATAATTATAATATTTGTCATTATTTTCGTCAGACTGGTGTTTGATACTTGTATAATATTCTGAATGTTCTTGTACAGTGTAAAACTATTTTTATGAAATATGTATGTTGTCAATTTATTATTATTTGTCAATAAATGCAACATTATATTTACAATTGTTCGAATGCAGTAATATTTACGGTTTATCTTGTCATTTTGACAGCTTATGGTGATTGCATGATAAATATATTATAGCAAATTGAGATAATCATTTGTACATTATTGTATATGTCATTATTTGACATACATTGAGGGATATCATTTAATGAGTCAAACAAATCCATGCTTGTTTCTTTATTGTTCTTGTATTTCATACAGGTGTCCCATTGCGAATATCGAATGTCTTGACCTACAGATGCTGAATAAAGAAATATAAAATATCATTGCATATACCTTACACCTTACGCTGTGTGTGTCTCATTAATATACATTTTCATGCATAATTATAAAATGAATTGTCTTAATTTACCCTTATGTTTAAAATGCTCCTCAGATTTAACTTTAACTCAATTTAAAACACTCAATATAAATGAGCAAAACTTATTTCAAAAGTTAGTATAAGTGTGACGCCTCTAGCCTTCTTCAGAAGTTGTAGAGTCATAAGCCTGCATATCCTGCACAATATATTTCAAGCTCGGGTTCGGAAATAAGGAAACATTTCAATGATAATAAATCTTAGTTTTTGAGACCCGCTGAAACAATGACACCATGAAGTCAGTGTTATTTTTAAAAACAAACATTTCAGGAAGCATACTTGAACGATGAGTGCTAGGTGGTTGTCAAAACCAATGACAGAACATATGACAAAAGGTATTCATTCAGGTGACCTTAGTAAAACAATTGCAAGTAGACAGGACTGATTTTGAGAATTTGGCTCTCTATAAGATGCTAGAGGCATTTTGTAGTACAAGCGGTATCTTGGTGTATTTTACCTATTTAAGGTATGCTGAATCCGATAAAGGTGGATACCAAACTGAAAAACTTGATCTTGACCATTGAAATGGCCATTTAAAATGACCACTAAAATGGCCGCCAAATTTCTTTATCATAAATGGATGATATATCAAATACAACTTTAATGAAAGGAAAAGCCTGAAATTTCTCACAAAGCATGCTTAGGTGAAAACAAATTAGACACCAAAACAAAATTTTAAAAAAGCCAATCCAATATGGCCAGAAAAAATCCAAGATGGAGGACGTTTTCTTAAGGCCAATATAGGAACCGCAAAATTCCTTATCATAAATGGATGATATATCAAATAAAACTTTTAAAGATAGAAAAAGCCTGAAATTTGACACAAAGCATGTTTAGGTAAAAAAAAATTAGACACCAAAACAGAATTAAAAACAAACAACAATCCAATATGGTCGAAAAATCCAAGATGGCGGACATTTTTCTATAGGCCAATATAATAGTAATATCGAAGTAATATTACAGATAGTACTAAATATTTTAAGGCATTTTAACATAAGAGACTAGAATGTAAAATTTCTAGAAAGTCCCTACTCCTTTGAACCATCACAATATTAAGGGTTTTCGGCAGCGAACACTACACTCTTCCCTGTCCTATTTGCTAAATATATAGAGCTTCGTGTATTTTATCTGGCACTCTATGCAAGCATATTAAAGTGGCTACTCAGATTCCTACTTATATTTGCACAGCACTATATGCCAGTATTTCTTTCAACAAGGTTTTTTAAACTTGACTAACCGCCTGAGAAATTTCTAAATAGTTTACTCTTACTCCTCAGAGCTGCCCAATGCAATTCACTTATTGCGATATTGAAATTCCTAGGAAATATTAAGTATTTAAAACCAATAACACTTATATAACAGCTTAGATTTAATTTTGCTTCACTAAAGGATTTCTTATAACTGTCAAACAACCCCTATCCTCCATGCATGCACTGGTTTCCAAGTCAGATGTCAGTGAATGAGGCTTCCTCTTGAGACTAAATGCATCATTTGAAATATACATATCTGAAGGCATTATATTTTGATCCCAGTTAAAAGGCCCTATCCAGCGACTTACAAATTTTATTTATTGACCCATAAAAGCAACAACATTAGGGAAAAAGCTGTATTACTTTAATGTCAAATAATTGGAGTTTGTTTTCATAATGACATTGTCATAAAGCCAAAGAAATTCAAGCTAAATAAGAGTTTAATTATGAAAACCTTTAATTATTATATATAACGCAATGGCATCGGGATTTTTCAATGTTTAGCGTGAGCTTCATAATGGCCATGTCAAACGGTCAGTCAGAATGTCTGAATCTTAAAACGGTCGACTTTTCTCATAATGGATGTGTTTTTTCATAATGACTGAGTTTTCTATCCAGAATGTCATAGTGAAAATGCATCAGCTCTGAATTGCAAGTGCTAATGCGCCCAATAGTGCACAGTTAATTAATAATGCATATTATAAAACTCATATTGAATCAAAAACCTCCCCTTGGCCAGACTAAGAAAATTTTTTTTTTGTTGGCATCAATATTTATCGCCTTGTGACTTTGTCATCGAATGAGATGTCATAGTTATGACTTCAAATTCTTCTAAATGCTTGTTTTATTTTCTTCACAAGAAACCCTATACCACGCAATTTATGAATAATTAACATTTAAAAAAAGGCCATTATATTATGCAAACGTTTTGGCTTCCTTTTTTAAATAACAGTAACTTGTATTTGAAGCTTGCACGAAACTTGGTTACGACAAAGTGTTCTACTGTGATGTCAGCCAAACAGATAAAACTACAACATGCATATCCAGACTAAAATTGCCCAAGAGTTTTGTAATTGTAACCCTTCAACACAATACTACTGCTACATGAATTGCATATACATACGTACCGAATTCAAATAAAATAGTTTGCTTTGTATTATCACACTTATACTAGGTCTTTGCAAATTTAAAACGAGACAATAGAAAGTAATCAGAAAGTATCATAATTGCCCATGCAAAAATAATGTTACTCTGTCAATCCATGGAGAAAAGTTAAGAGTAATTCATTGCAACTGTTGTAAAAGAATAAGACTTAATCACTTACTTTTTAAAGAAATTTGCCCAAGGTCTGATTATCCATAAGTGATGTTACATTTGAGTAATTTGTTTCTAAAGGTAATGATCCACTTAATCACTGGGTATACTTATATAATTCAGGAACTGCTTTTCTTGAAGTTATCCTTACTCCCAACATAACTAAATGGTCAGAGGTTGAGCCACTCTTGAACTTCTCTTCCCCCACCATTACTCACTGGGACATAGGCCTTCCAATAGCTACCATAACCATCACTATCACTAAACCTAAGTCCCCAAGACACTCAGCATCAACGGAAACATTATCTAATCTGAGAGCGAGCTTCCCATATAAAAGTTGTAGGAGAGTTATCAGAAGACTGGTATGACCGTATGATTGCTTATCAGTTCTTAACACCCAACTCCCTAACCACCATACATTTTCTGCATTTACCCCCCCCCCCCCCCCAAAAAAAATGGACAAATAGTCCTGTTGGTATTTACTGACCGATTGAGTTGGCTTCATTTGATTGCTTTTGGGATCACTACAGTTAATTTTTTCAAGCCACCCGTAATAGATTAACTTGTCCTAATACACTTGTTTATAAACATGCCACGCTAATAAATGCTATCAACTTTCTCATCTCAAGCATATAACCTGTTTGCCAAAATCTTTTAATATTCACCAAGGCTCTCAATTGCGTTTTAGCTGATTCTTGTGGGATTTGAAAATGAAAGCGTTTACAGTTGCGTTTGCTATTTTATTTCCAAAGTTCAAATGACCGATAGTCTTAACCAAACTAGGTTCAAAGTCAATGAGATTATGGCATGATACGCTCATAGCCTTATTGTTTTGCAGTGGAATCCATAAAAACCCTAAAAACCAAAAAATAAAATAAAATGTCTCCTCAAGATTCAACCATTTCTCCCCATAAGCCATTCAAAATGCATACTTTAATGCCACATGATAACAAATTAAAAGTCAAAAAACCTCAAAAGGGGACCCCTATTGTGCACGCCATCCGCCATTTTTCTTCCGTGTTAGCTTTATATAGAATTAAACTACTTTCTTCATATGCAAAACCTTATGAATCCAGTGTGTGTGTCCTACTGGGTAAACAATATATGGAATATTTCTCTTAAGAGAAGCTCTTTTGTTCAGGAATAAGTTTTTTCACGATTGGTTTTTTTCGAAAACCCCGGCTGAATGACGATTTCTAGAGTTTCTGGAAATGCTAATAATTGAAATTATTTCAATCTGCCCTTTAATCGTTTATTTCTAAGACCGACATAGCCTTTTATCACATTCTTGCAGCACTAAACAAAAATCAGAAAACAACATATTGAAAGACTAAACGACTTATCCAAACAAATGCTTCAGACTGTGACAAATACAGGCATGTGTACATATATAACAAATGGGCACTCAATTCATGAGTGTTTGATGTGAAATATACATATAAAACGATATTGAGAGCTTTATTGCATAACACAGTAAAGTTCTTTCAAAGCTTCAGTATCAAATTCATTCAGTAAAATTCTTAAATATGATATTAGTTTAATAACGAAATGTAGTTTTAGCTTACATGATAATAATAATCATGCTTTGCGGAATAAAATTATATATGACCTTTATGACCTTTTTTTTTGGATGATTTTACGTGTCTAAACCTATATATATTACTAGAAATTTTGTATTGTTTACCTAATAATTGTATAAACTTAGAGAATATTGAATAATCATTTGATTTTGACAGGAATAATTAATTGCATCATATTGTATCATAGTTTTAATGAACTATTTTAGTATTTCTAAGCGGCCATTTTGAATTGACCTTTTGAAGGTCAAGGTCAATTTTATTTTCTTGGTATCCACTCTCATCGTCTTCAGCATACCCGAATTAGGTTAAAACACTCAAGATATTACTTGTACTATAAAATGCCTCTAGCATTCATATTTTCTTAAAATCAGTCCTGTCTAAAGGGCATTTTAAGAGCGATGAAAAATGATATAATCATGATTAAAAAATTGTATAATCATATTAAAAAATAGTATAAACATATTAATGAATGATCACCGAGGATGACTGTAAGTTTTTGATGGAGTAGAACAAAAAGCTCAGCCAAAGTAGAAAAAAAAACTTTAGCGTCCTTCCAGCAAATGAAGTTTGAGCTTTCACATTTGCTGTCAAGATTTAGTTTCACTTTTTGTATTCACGTGTATATTGCTGTTCAACTAATGCCAAAAAGGACAAACATCAGCTTGGGATTGAAATATTCACGGAACAACATCTACGCTCACAAGAACTTCAGTAAGATAATATCCGCTAGATATTTTTTAAGATAACAGACAAATTGAAAAGGTGCAATGCTTGTCTTGATAAATAATGTTGTTTTTGTCTGACATTATCTCCTCCATATATGTCCTGCCAATACATACAAGAGGAGCATGTTCTTTTTCCATATTGCCCATAGGTTATGACTGTGATTTAAAATTGTTTTTGGAACTAAATAAAACTCACTTTAAACCGATGGAATTAGGATAGAATGGTTTTAAGTTGTTATTCCTTGCACAAACTCTCGTTTTGCAGATTAATACATATTATGTTCCATCGAAATTTTGAAGTAGATGGAGGATTAGTAATGGAATGATAATTATAACAGATTTGTTTTGCAAATTAATATAGCGATTTTAGAAGTAGTTCGAGCATTAAGTGATCATTCTCAAGATAAAAGTAGTTTTTACAGTGCTGAAAAAAATCAAGTAGTCCGAAAACAATTAATCCTCAATAATCTGCTGAATCATCCTTATTTGAAGTGTTTTCCTTTTGATTATTTAATTAACAGATGATTACAGTCAGCAAACTTTAAACTTTAAGGTAAAAGGTTGTTCTTGTTAAAATATGTTTGTTACCTAATCTAAAAACTTTTAGAACATTTAAAAACTTTGTTTGGCCAAATTCCTTCTAAGAGTATCTTGAATACTTCAAAATATTGCTAAATTCTATTTAATTTAGAGGCTGATTTTAAAGTGAGCTTAATGTTTGTGGTTTTTAATAAAATATATTGGCTGTTTTATTAACTATAGAGTAATTTTACCCTGTAGTTCTGATTTTATCAGACTTTGGAAATACCAGATACCTTGTTTTTGATTGGCATTAGTTTAATTATTTCTTTGTCTTTTATAAAACGCACATAGAGAAATTAAAATAATGTTTAAAGGAATAGATAAACCAAAATAAATGTCATACTGTTGTTTGAACCCAGTACTTTTATTTCAGTGCGGTGGACAGTGCTTCTTTCCTGTTTGAATGCTCTTGTAGGTGTGTGTTTCGTTTATAATATTTCGTTTTTTGTATTTTCAATTATATAAGATGTATTAAATGCATGAAGCTTCTAATATAATCAATGTTTATATAAAGCACATAATGGTGTGTGTAATAGCCGCGGTTCAAATGCGTCAATGACAAATGTTTCATAAAAACAACGAATCTCTGTCATGGGTCATCGAACTTACTGCAAAAACTTGATTGTCACCAAAGTCGTGCAGGCCCCACTTTATGTCTTTGCTGTGGCTCCCCTCTGAAATTGCTGAACGCGTTGATATCAATTCCCCGTTATATGTTAGATGCGTGACGAAAATTAATTGACATTTAGTTTCTTGCAATCGGAACTTTAGGGTAAAGCACTCTTAACCGTTTCCTTGAACTAAAAAAAACATGTTTAAATTAGAAAATGACAAAAAAAACAAATGTTATAATATTATGAATACAAATAAAAATACAAATGTTTTAAATTTTATAAATATACACAACAAATGATATAATTATGTATTCAAAGCAATTAAAATTCACACTGGTTTGACTCCGTAACATTCAAAGATAAATTATTTAATGTACTACTAAAATAAACCTTTTATTTTGCAACATAAATATCTGCACTACAAAGCATTAGTTGACATGATAATAGATTCAGGCAATTTTTAGAGTAGTTAAGTCAATTACTACAACACTGTAATGATTTGTCAAACTGTGTGTAACTTGCACGCAATCTTAAATATATATCTCCACTGTCTGATTTCAAACAGTCTTTGCCGACTTGATTGTTTATTGTAGAGCCTAGCTAATGAGCTAAAGCGTCGGTCCGTGATTGACATTATGTCTTACCTTAATTAAGAATTTTGCCACATGCGATTTTGTTGTAAATGAACTTATCTTGTAGCGCACTTTCTTCGTTTTCGTATCTTTATTTTCGTTAATGTGGAATAATGTTATCGATTCAGATAAAATTTTGAGATATACCTCTGAAGCCATAACCATAAAGAAACATGCGCTGAAATATATCATTCCGGTCTCTTGTCTACGAATATAAAAAAAATAACTTGAGATGTTTTGTTTAATTATAAAATTTGAAACAAATATGTTTTAGACAAAAAATAAATTTATCTTGCCTAAAAGTGAAAATAAAACCCTATTTACTTTTGTCGGTACCCTCACCATTTAAACTTAGTTTGTGCATGATTTAACTTTAAATGTTTGTACAAGATTTTTTTAATTTTTTAAACCCTTAATGTCACTTAATATGAAATATATAATTTTATCATTTATTATACAATTATTGACTAGTGAGCCATTGAATATGATGTGATATTCACCGGCAGATGACATATTGACCGAGGCGATAGCCGAGGTTCAATATGGACTTTCTGCCGGTGAATATTCACAATCATATTCAATGGCCCACTAGTCAATAATTGTTTTATTATATGAATTAGGCTTAAGAAAAAAAAAAAAAAATCACGAAAAAAGTACAACCTTATATGCATGTACAAATTTTGCCTCGTTCAAGCGCGGGAAAAAAGACGCACGTGCGAGGCGTGCAACGGACTACGCGAACGCTGCGCATACAAAAGTAATTCAAGTTTATACTCATCGATACGGTTTTAGCCTTTAAGTATAACAGTAAAGTAATGATATTTCAATCGAGAAATATGCCCATAAAGAACAAACCGCAACAATTATTTTTTTTTTAATTTACACCACGTTATTAACATTCTACGGTGTATGGTCATTGAATATGAGTCTCAATCTATTTTTTAGACTTGGAAAATCCAATTCAACCAGTTAATAATGATACTACACCCAGTGGAATATGATTTTATAAAAAGTTCTGTTGACTGCAGTTTGGACCAATGAGATTGCAGCTATTTTTAGATCATTTTTAGATCATATAATAAAAAGGATTCAAATAGACAAAGATTGAAAATTACTATTAGTATTATACAGATGTTTAGACAAACAAGAAAAACAAGTGTTGTATTTTAAAACAAATAGGAAATAATTTTGTTAATAATTTTTATCCAATTCAGTTCTGGAACGCAGGATATATGTTCGTAATGTGTAATTTCTAATTGTTTAAGTAACTAAACATTGTTTAAGTTGATATTCACTTTTTATAAAGTTTAACACCACAAAAGTGAATATCAACCGTCAAACCTTTGTCACCACAGAAAAAACACTGTTGATAAAAAATACAGGTAGACCAATGAGACTTAGATTTTGCAGTCATATAAATCAATCTTGGAAATAAATATCTACATATTCATAATGTCCATTTTAATAAAAAAGGTAGAATTTCCTACCATTCTTGCACAATTCTAATATATATAAGGGTTTTAATTATTTATATAGGTGCAATGAACATCAATATGTCTTTAACTTATCATATATATCGTTGAAAGAAGAGACATGCTCAAAGACAGTGTAAAGCCGGGCATAGAGTGACATAATCGCCAACACTGGTGGATTATGCCCAATGTCGCTTAAGTAAAGGTTAAGTGTCGGAAAGCTTATTGTATTTTCAGAGTAATTTACCTTGCTCCTGCCAGAAATCATATCTCAGAAAAGAGATACATGGAAGGCACCAACACATGATATAATCTAAAACCTAACTCACTTATTGAAGGTTTATGAGAAACTATAGGTAAGTTTGAAGGAGGAACTGAATGAAGCACAAACCAAATTATGTTGGAATACATTAAATGCTCTTTTACATGAAAATACTTTAAGGTAAGAAGTGTTTTTATGGACGTATGTTTATTAAAAAAGAAGGTTTCAAAACTATATTTGTGTGAGTTATCATACTAAACATGAGTTATCTTGCATTCGTGAGTAAACATAATGAGTGCTACCCTACAACGAAAGTCCAACCCTCAAAAAACCTAACATAAATTTTGAAGGACTTACTACTCACTTAGAACAACTCATTCAACAAAGAGATTCATTACTATTCCGTAAAGATAGATTTTGCCGATGCAATGCTACTTTATATTATTTTGAACAAGTTATATCAAAATGCCAAATGTTATTATGAATTTTAGGATTAATCACAATGTCAATGATTTCATGAACCATTTCCAAAACAGTTTCATTTCAATATCAAGAAGTTTCAATATAATAATCATTGTTGTTACAGCCAGCTTTTCCGCCAAGTTGTCTAGTTTCCCCTAATATTTCTACGATAATAGCTTTAATTTGTAACAAAACATAACAGAAATAAAATATCTAATTCACTTCCTGATATCAACATAAAACTTAATGTTCAAAACATTTACTGTTAGCAACTTATTGATCACTTTAAGTGTTTTGCAAATAATGGATTTTTCGTACAAATGATATTAAATGAAATAACCAGAAAATATCTTTTTAAATTATTAAATTATGCTATATTGTTCATTTGATCAATTAAAATATATTAGAATTGATGCCGGTATAATCGACTTTCACATTAAAGTAAAATAAATTTAGGGGGCAAAATGTCATTTTAGTGTGGTCAAAATATCGAATTGCAAGTAAGCACATTCTATTTGCTTCCTACATTACATTAAATTACTTTTAGGCAGCAATAACGAAAATAAAAAGTAATGAGAAGTAGATCAGGGAAATTAATACTGGACTGATAGTATATCTATCTCTGTCTCTGCAGACAACTAATGCACAGACAACTTTGGGTTTGTATATTGAATGTACAATCTGTATATTTTTATATATAAATATATTGTATGGCAAAAGAAATGATTTATCTCTAATCAAGTTTAGCTCGTCGTATTTTTTGTTCGAACACCGGCCTCACTTGTTGGGCTTCATCGTTTACATAATATGTATTTCTTCTGCACTTGGTACTTTCAAACAACACACTATACACCATTAGCCTCAGATTATAAATAAATCATTTGTTCTATAAGCAGAGCAAGTACGATTTTTATGAATTTTAAAATTGCATTTAGAACATATTTGGTTTTTATAAACAGAATTCATAAGCTCTGAATGTGAATTGATTATAAAAGCAAAACGTAAACAAATGCTTTGACTTCCCTACAAAATACTTCAGCTCTATATATGTACTTATTGGCAAATAGAAGGGAACTAAAAAATAACGGCAATCGAGGAACTGTTTTGAATTTGTAAACAATATATCAAATATAAAAAGTCCTAAAAATGGCATTTTTGGGGTTTTATGGTCTCTTTTAATTCACTTAACAGAATTTCTGTTAGTCAGCCCTTTAAATGCATTGTTTCGGTAAAACTTAGCTCTTTTAACCTATCGTATATTGAAAACAGAGATCTCCAATAATCTTGGTCACATCTGCGCTTATTAGATTTGTTTGAAACATGGTAAGTGGAGGAATGTACTGAACTCACAAATATACGTTAATTTAGAATTCCCGAAACAATGCATTTAAAGGGGTGGCTTATTAGAAATTTGTATAAGTGTGTTTTATAAATTACAAAATCTAAAAAAGTACAGATCTAGGACAAAAAAAACGTAAATGTTGATGTCTCTAAGCGCGATTATTCAAAGATAACCTTTGATATATTCCGTCACACGTCTATGAATCGTTCAGTTCATAAACCTCATATTTTATTCTATTTTTAAACATTTTGTCCTATTTTTCTATAAGGTTCGTATAGTGGTAACATTTTCAATTTTGTCGTGTTTAATTCCATTAAATCAATTTGGCCCGGGTGGTCATTGAACCTTAAGTTTAAGGATACATTTCTTCGTGTTGATGTGTTCGTGTCAGAATATGTTCCTTGTTCATTATTCCGAGTTTGATTTGCATGAGTGCTATCAAGAAATTTTCATCCCTAAACTATTTATCTAAATCAAACTAGTTCAAGGATTTGTTACATTAACTTCTTTATTAAAAAATGTTCATCATTCGTTCTTCGTGGTATCTTACTTTAATTTATCTTTTCAATATGTTCTTTGTTGGATTAAAAGTGGATAAGTCTGTGATGGGCATATTTTCAATAAGTATCTTAAATATTAAAGAAACAAACGAAAATGTAGAAATGTAATACATGGATATTCATATCTAATATCTCTTAAGATATTTGTTCTAAGTGATTTAGTATGAACATTTATGTGATGAATAATTGTATTTTGTTCTAGAACAATGTATTGTCTGCTTTATGTTAAGATGTAATATCGGATCATGTATCTTTTTACAATAAAATAATTAATCACTTTCAAACAGCATCTTATTAAACATTTTCTTTAACCCATTACTTCATGAGCATTTTGTGAAAAATGGCTGTTTTCATTGAAAAGTATCCCGTTACAAGTTCAAATTGCTATAATACTATAAAAACTGCTTCAACACTAATCACACTTGGCACAAATGTTGACTGGACCACTGCCCTTGCAACAGCATGCTCAGACTTAAATTTTTTCTGTTACCATGGCAACGAGGGGACATCTCAAAATTGCCAAAAATCACTATTTTGCGTTTATTTTTTCCATCAAAATTGATTTCAAAGCGCTGCAACTTCTCAATGGCTTGATATAGAGTCAAAAGCTTTTCAGCGTTGGTTACACGTTACCTTATGATCAATCTGGGGTCATTTATAGCCTCTCACAAGTCCAAAATTTTCTTGGCGATGAGGGGGGCTCTGCCCCCTTCAAACCCCCCAAACAGAAGGGGGCACGTCCCCCTTCTGGCAACCCTTTGATGTATCTTTTGGTTGGGGGGCCAAACAACATTTCTCAAACAAAAATAAGTGTTTGGGGCCTAAATAAGGCATTTTTTCACCATTTGAGACAACAAAAAGGGGGGGGGGGTGAAAAAGGCATTAAAAGGCGTGTATATAACGTAATGGGTTAATTAATAATTTCTTTGGTTTTTGGTAATGTATGATCTTTAATACTATTACATAATTATCTTTGGTATTACAGACCTACCATTATGGACAAATTTGCTTAAACGATTTTACCATTTCATAAACCTTTTTAAAACGTGATTATGTTTATTGTTACAACTACTTCCACAAAAGTTGTCTAGTTTCCCAACATTGTTTCCTAGAATTAAAACTTAATTTGCTACAACATAGTCTAAGATTTTATTTATTTCTTAATCTGAAAATATCATCTTAAAGCTTGATATTAACGAGACCTTTGATAACAACTTATTGAATTCTTAAGGTCATTTGCATATAATGAAAACAATTTATATTTTCGTTTTAACAGTATGAAAATAATGAAATTAAATTTCCAGAATATATTGCTTTAGAAGTGTAAAACTTGTATAATTTAAATGCAGCAAATATTATAAACACTAACAATGATGTCTGTTTAATCGCTCTTTACTTTAAAGAAACGTAAATTTGAGAATTACCCATATATTTGTAGGGTAGGGATGATTTGAACTTTAGAATTACGTGGTGAACTTTGGGGCTGTAGGTACACATTGGTTCATATATAAACATCTCTTGCAGACAAATTACCAAAAACTAAGACATTTACAGTTTTGGAAAAGCAGAATTGATAAATATTTAGTTATTAAAGATAACTTTTTCCAAAAATTTTTGACAAAAGTCCTTTTTATCAAAACATGACATTCACATTTGCTGAATTCGTGAAATGGACTTTTCAAGCTTCCATTTTCGGGACTGTCCATTATCAAGATAGAGGTTTAAAAAGTTAGTCAGCCAACAGTACAGGCCCTGATCGGACTACACGGATTTTAAAACTAGCTTGGCTCTGTACATATTAATGCATTTCGGTTCAAAAGAGTAAAGATGTAATGTTGTTTACAGTAAATTTTGTCTTAATTATACAATTTGATTTGATCAAACGCGTCGGAGAAGTAATCGAAGTATTGCAAGCCTTGTGGGTCCAAGTCACTCAGGGGAAAAGTCGTGGTTTCATAGAGCAAGAAACGTTATGCTCATTGCTTCGAACCCACACTGTACCGGTATTACCATGTTTTCTCTTAATTGTTTCTGTCATCGTATTTTAAGCTAATTCAACGTTTAAAGAATTTTATTATACAGTTTCCAATCTGCCTATATATCTACTTAACTTAGCATAAGCCTTAAAACATTCATTTGTCATATTCTCAAGATGGAAAAGTTATCAATTTGATAAGTGCATCGAAGAAACACATTGTTAATGACACAGACAACGCAATTTAAAATCAAACGAGTCCATCAAGTCAATGCGATTTTACATTATATTAATATATAAAGAATAATCCTTTGTCTATAAACTCAACAGTGAGTGATATAACAAATCAAGCTTACTTTTATACAAAGGAAAATATATGTTTTCATGTTTATTGCTCTATTTGTAGTTGAATTTAATCATATTGACTATTGCTTTGTCCTGTAACTAACTGTCAATAAAAACACCTATCGCATTAATATTTTTTTCTGTCATGAGACAAATATTACAAATAATAGTTTAAAGTCCGAATATTTGGGTAAAAGTACGAAACAAAAACAGAAATTAATAACAGAGTGATCTTGATTGAAATAATAGCTACTTTCAGAGCGTTTCTGTCATCATCGGCAGCATTGAAAAATTTGCTCTAAATTCATTATTTAAACATTATAAAACAATTCTTTGCCTTTTCTGAAAAAAAGCAAAAAAATTGTATCCGAGGTTAAATGTTATTTTTAAGAATATCTGAAATGTAAACAAATAGATTTTTTACCCATATCCCATGCCTCATAGACTGATATGATTTCACTTTTGATTTGCTTCATATGACTTCATAGGCTATACGGAATCATCTGACATTGCCGTAAGTACATGGAAGTGAAACAAATCGCAGATTACCAAATGACAGTTTTATTAATATAAACAAAATTTATGATTTTATTCTATTTAGACCATCATCTATACGTTATTTACGTATGCACATTTTCGTAAACTACAAACGTATTTGGTCACCCTTTGAACATTTTGTAAACAACAGAATAAACAAATGACCTCCATCATAATTTAAAAAAAAACATTTACGTTAACAATATATATTATATTTGTTATTGAACTGATAACATTGTTTTGTTTATATAAGAGTACGTTAATAAGAATAATTCAAGACAATCAGTTACACCCATGCAATGAAACTGTTTGTAACATTTACGTCTGCGCCCGGAAAGAAAGTCAAGAAATTAAAAGTTGATATTCAAAGACTAATACAGCTTATGTTATTAACTTCTACATAAGGCAAAAGCAAAAAATACAAGAGAATAAAAGTTTACATCGACATTCATAAGATAGGAAAGAGTGTTACATTTACGTCTAATGTCAAGAAAGAAGGCAGAGTAAAAAGAAAATATAATGTCATCTATTAGACAATGCTGGGAAACACAAGACAATGGATTTGTAAACATCTAGACTTGAAATTATCAGCAAAATATATCAAAACAACCTTCGTTAAGTGAGGTTATTTAAGACTGTAAAACATAAATAAACGGTTCAAATTAGTTATTTTTAATCCCAAGTATAGTGTAATGATCTAATAGCTTTTTAAGACGTCAATTCATATGTGTTTTACATTTAAATTAATGTTCTATTCTAAAATAGTCAGAATAATTCCCGTAATTATTGTGTTTGAATGTGTTTGAGGCATTTCATCTATAGGTTAAGAATTAATACAATATAAATGATGTAATTTATAAGTTTCATAGATTGTTGCTTTATAAGATATATTTGCTTTTAATTTCTCCGAAATGAATATTGCTATTTAATATAATTTTAGCGGATAGGAAATATAAGTAAATTTCCAATATGTACAAAAAGATGAAGTGATATTTTATTTAAGATTAACACCAAAATAATATGTGTATAGCAGGGTCGGCTTATGTTAGCATTTCTATACCCATGGTTTTAAAACATATGCCTTAGTATTCATGTAGAATATATGTAGAATACATGACTGAATTAAGGTGAAATTGGAAACGCTAAAATAATGTTCAAATTATATATATTTCTGATTCAAGTAACCTTGTATAACATTTTAGACAAAATACTAAAGATCTTTAATAGAAGAAAATGCTCTACATCCTCAAGATAAAGGCTATATAATATGTGTGTGTCGTGTGACAAAAGTCTCAAGTATGATAAGACATGATGTAAAACAAAGTTTGACACCTTAGCTCATTAGCTCGGCTATAAGTCAACAATTAGCTGACACGGACTGTGATATTTCAGACAATGGAGATATATGTAAAATTGCATGAAAGGAATACAAATTTCTAGTTATTGACTAGGCTTTATTGAATATTGTTTGCATGTGTTTAACTTCCATTATGTACCAATCTAAGCTTTTGATTGCCTATTTTAATGCTGCAAAATTAAGAAAACGTGTTCTGTCGTGACATCATGTGAAGAAAAAATACCGCTAAGTTGTTAAACTGTATGTTGTTATTGCGTGTAAATGCATTCCTGACAGGTCACATAATTTGTTTTATATAGTTTCGTTCATAAATGAAATGATCTGGCACAATAAAATGCTGGCAAAGAAAACGAGTACAGTTTTGGTTATGACATTAAAGTCTACGTCGGGACAGACATCAAGAGAATAAAAGTTTATATTGACATTTATATTTAATAAGATAAAGGTTGCAGAATAATTTGCTCTTAATTCTTTTGAAATGAATCTATTATTGTTATTTATATATAGTTTTACCTGATAAGAAATATGATTAAATATGTAAAAAAGTATTTTTAAAGTTTAACAAGAATCGATAAATGCATTGCAATTCAGGTTTTAAAACATACGATTCAGTATCTAAATAGAATATTAGACTGAATTTAGGTTCTATGTTTCCAACATTTTGTTCAAATGATAGTTATGAATCCAAAACTTATTTAAAATTATAATAGAAGGCATAAAAAAATCTACAAAATGCTATACATCATGACGTGTGTGTGTCGTGCGACTTAAATCTGAATAATGTTAATCAAAGTCTGGCGCTTTTGCTCATTAGTCAGCAATCAGTTGACACGGACTGTGATATATCAGACAATGGAGATATATTTAAGAGCTTACAATATTGTCTAATCTTTTATGAAAATCAACTGCCTGCCTGTGTTTAACTTCCATAACATTGTCAACTAAAGCTTTTGAGTATTTTTATGTGGCAAAATAAAAAGGTTTTCGTCATTTAAACAGTTACGTTGACTGCGAATTGTGGCAACATGTGAAGAAAAATACTGTCAAATGACTAAGACGTTTTATAGCGATCAAATGCTATCATGATACCATATTAAAATCATACATATTGAGGTATACATCCATTACATTTTATATAATTATGTTTTGTGCCTGTATTGAAATGTTTGTGATATTATATAGGTTTACATACGCCTACAATGACACAAAAATTCAAATTAAGGCATATGAGACATAACATTTAATACTGTAATGCATGTTACCATTTTTTTTGTATTTTAACTTGAACAATTTTAAAAACTCTGTTGCATTGCTTGACACTTGATATTACATGCATCACGAAATTATTTGCACAATAATATTCCAAATTATTGTAATTGTAAAACCAACTAGATAAAAAAAGTAGTAAAAATATTCTCGACCGAGGTAAACCTGGCATACTATGTTATTTCGGAGTTTTAAATGCACGAAACAATTCCTTAACAATGACAGTTTTTACTTGAACAAATTCTAAGTTGCTGAAGACTTGGAAATTTAATTGTTAACAATTTGGGCCCGATTAAAGTAGAACTACGTCCTTGTTATACAGTATTTGTATGTATGCCTTTTCCGTTATTTCATATATTTATCTATACAAACTTTGTAATCATATGCGTTACAGTTACTAGTTGCAAGTAGTTATAAAGATTTGAGCAGGTTATATGGCCCGAAATAAACGGTTGTTTGTATAATTGACCCGAGTCAAAAGCCGAGCGTTATATTGCAATAACTGTTTATATATGACCATATAATGTTTCAAGAAACTTTATAACGAATTTATAATACTTTTTAGAGTTAAAAGTACAATTTCTTCATTAACTGACAGCAGCCGTGTATATAAAACTATACAATCGTCACCATTATTCAATAAAGAACGACCTTATAAACGCGCAGTAATATAATAAGAGTTACATTGAAGGACTCAGATAAAATAGACTAATACTTCAAATAGAGACCTAACGTGCCAAGCACACCTCAGTGTAAACACTGTCACTTGAGATGAACATATTCTTTTGCATAATTAACAGAAAACAAAGCTAAAGATGAGGACTCGCCGGATAATCTTGTGGCGCAGTCAGATGATATTAGGGAAACGTTATCATTTATTGAATTGATCTAGAATGATCCAATTATGTCACCGTTGATTGGCAATTCAAATATTCTACTAAAGCACGCCAACATATTTCCAAATAATTCATTAATTTTTCTTTCAGCAGATATGTTCGTTTTCTACTTCAAAGCACAGCAGCAATTTTAATGTAACGTTTTTCAGTGAAAATAATCTAACAAAATGCACGTAACACACGTGAAACCGTAAGTCATTAAAATAATGTATTACATTTTCTTTGTTTGTAGAATAATATGGGGTAACAATAGTTTATTGGTGAAAGGAATGTTAAATTATTTTGCTAAATACAGCAACGGTAGATTTCATCATAATCCCGGACAGACTAGATTAATGCTGACAAGCGACGCCGGTATTCCTGCAAGAAAAAGACGAGCTAAACAAAATAAGGATTAAACTCTTTCCTATGTCATACAATGTCTTTATTTGTAGACATAAATAGAGCAGCTTTTTAGCTTGCACATAGACTTAACTATCGTGAAAAGGCCTTATCATTTCTTGTTTGAAAAAGTCAAGATAGATAAACAATAAGTCTAGGATTAGGTCAAATCTTTATTTTGATCTTCCTTTCCTTCAGATTTAGTTGCAAATAGTAACCTTTTAATTCCATGAACATATTTCAAATTTGCACTTTACAAAGTACAACATTGATTTCAAAAGCAATTGCTGGCATGTTTCCTATAAAGTCATCAATAATTTGTTTTATTATTATTATATTTAGATTAGTTTGTTTAATGTCTGACAAACGCCTGCTCTAGTCAGCTATTTCTTTTCAAGAAGGTTATTGTCAAGCTTTTCTTCACAACAGTATGCACCATTCGGTATTATATAATACTTGTTTCGATAAATGCGATTTCATAACTTTGCATCAAAAAAAGGGTATTCGACTTTTTTTGCAAAAAAAATGGCGTGAAACCAAATATTGTAATTGTGATAAAACATAATGTCAGTCATAGTCTTTCTCTTCTGCACATTAGCTAAACTCTACAATAAACAATCATGTTGACACGGACTGTGTGTATCAGACAATGGAAAATTATTTTAGATTGCATGCAGGTAACATACATTTTGACACATCTAAACATTGTTTTAGTAATTATCTAAAGTATTTCGAAAATCATCTGAATGCTTTTATTTCTGTTCCCTTTTAAACTTACGATTTTGAGTGCAGATATTTTTACAAAGCTAAAATAAAAGGTTTCTCTCGATTATAACAATATACTTCATGAAGTGTAAAATATACCGCAAATAATTTTCCAACGCTTAATTGAGCGCACATGTCACCCAGAAAGTATGTTAAATAATTTTTGAATATATATATATATATAAATAATAATAATATAAATAAATAATATTCGAATTCTGCTTAGAACCTTAGATCCTTTCGTGATGGAAGGTCGGTCCAAGAAGCTTATGTTACGTTGGTATTGATAGAGCACATAGTCCTCTTTTCTGCCCCTCCCCATAAACGTACCAGAAAATTTTTTTAAACAAACAAAACAAAACAAAAACACATTCCAGTACCGTCAATGAAAAGGCTCAATAAAACCGAGCCTGCACCATTTTAAATTTTGTCGTTTTGGACGTTCTTTAGATTTTCTTTTATGCTCTATTGCATAAATCAGCCACCATAATGTTATTATTAAAACAAATCTTCTTCATATTTAACAATAAAGAAAAAACTGCTGACACTGCTTTACATCCTCAAGTAAATTAAAAATTGAAATACTGACTTAGTTTTCCTTGTTTATATGTTATTCTGCTAACAATATCTGCTGGAATAAGGTAGCTTTTAATGGATAAAATGATGTTGTGTTTTTTTTTCTTGATTGCTCATTTCAATTTTAAGAACTGTCTAATCTTCTGGGTTAAACATTCTTTACAAGTATTTAAATCACATAAAATACCAAAATAAATACCCTTGGAAGACGTGCACTCAAAAAGTCAGGTCTTTTATTTCGAAAAGTTGACTTTGTTTATTTTTCTAATATATCATTAATAGAAATGAGGTAATTCTAAATTCTTCCGTTATTTATAGGGAGAAATTTTGTCTCGCTGTTTAATACTGAAATATCAATATCATTAATTTTTGTTGATAAGTGATCACTCTCAAATAAATGAGAAAACTACAATAGTTTCTGGTTCCTCGTATTTATTTTCCTTTACGTCTATAAAAATAGAGAAAATACGAATCACTCAAGAACGTCCGAAAAAAACGCGAAAATACTGCAGAGAGCCTTTTGAAAAGTGGTAGCTAACGTCAAAGCCTCCTAGCACCGACTGAAGCAGGATTCAACATTTCATTATAAAACTATTCACATTGCTATTAACCTTTAAAGTATTAAGATTTATTCCGTTTGTAATACAAAACAATGAACTTATATAAAAAGGCAAAAATCCATGATTCCTTGTTTTCTTTTCATTTTGCAAGCAACAGTTCACTCCCGACGACAGTAGTTTGGAACTAGAAGTAATTACCTTTAGCCACTTATAGCTCTATCCTGTTGGTATATCAAGTTTTATATTTGGATATTGAAATTTTTTTAAAGTAGTGAATAGTTTCAGATTTAAAGCAAATCAATTATACAAATTCGCGAGATGAAGGCAAAAGTCACTAATCTGTTCTTGTTATTAAAGGGTAATATATCAAATATAAAGTACATATATTAATTTCTTTAAAACAAAACAACTAATTTCTGATTCCTCAGCGCACATTTTTATTATCCGTTCATTAATAAAATGGAAAAAAAACATAAGTTAAAAAGACGATTTTCAAGATCATTTTGTCTATTACTAAAACAATGTATTGATGTGGCCAACTGTGTGCACGCAATCTTAAATACTTCTCCATTGTCTGATACCACACAGTCCGTGTCAACATGATTGTTTATTGTAGAGTCTAGCTAATGAGCAGAAGAGCCAGACTATGATTGACATTATGTCTCATCACAATTACAAGTTTTTGTTTCACGCCATGTTATAAAAAACTCATCTTGTAGAGCGCTTTCTTCTATTTCTTTCTCTTTTTCAATATGGAATAATGTTATCGATTAGTTTTGAGATAGAAGTCTAAAGCCAGTACCGAAACAGAATATGCTATAAATCATATATTTTCTATTCGTCGTCTATAAATACGCGTACATAAAAAAATCAATTTTCTTATTTACATGTTTTATTTAATTATAAAAATCTAGAAACAAAGTGATACCTCGGAAGTATTTATCACAACAAAATTACATGAAATTGCAGACTCGGTTTGATTGAGTCTGTATATGAGGGATAATGAAAAAGTCCAACATCCCTCACGCAACATAGAACCGGCTTGAGCGGTACTCAATTCTCAACACTTAATAGTGCTGGCATCAATGATTCCATAAAAAATATAACAACACTGATGTGAAGTACGGGGCAACTTTTTTTCAGCTGCTACAAAGCACTTGACATCTGCTGTTGTGAAGTTTGATTAAGGCACATCTATTTTAAGAAAACAAACAAGCTGCTCTGGCATAAAAGTTTAAGTTACATTATAGAAATTTTCGAACATTCAATGCTATGTTTATAAAAGATCATGCAAATATAGAGAGGATGTTCAAGATATTCTAAACAAACAAGATTTATTTTCATCGAGTGGTATGAAAATAAATATTTCATGAATAGTGGTAGATGAAAATAAATCCTGTTTTTAAAGAAAAAGACTTAATTTTTCTATTATATATATACATGTATATATTTCTTTTTCTTTTATTTGTTTGCTTTACAACTTGAAATACTTCCCCTAAAGTTTTGGCTAAATTTAGTAGAAAGTACTTCACCAGTGAAAATACGGAAAATATGCTTCACTCCAACGATAATCTGAATAACCTATTACTGACTAACTGTAGAACACTATTTTCAACGAAAAAATGTCCGTATACACGAGAGTAGGTCAAATCGTAGGGAAATAAAAACAAGAATTAGTATTGATATTGAAAGTAGTTCAGTCAATTTAGTTTTATATGAAAAGCTTTTTGGCACTGCTTGCTTGTTCAACACAAACTACGAATGTACGAAAATCTTCGAGCAGAAAAGCTATCTTGTCAATCTTTTGAACAGAATAAACACATAACCTCAACATATATTTATATATCATTAATCTTTTTACAATGAAAACAATTTTTGCAACAGTTACTGATAAAATTGATTTTGTTTTTTGTGAATGACAATGTTAATAAGAAAATTCTTCAAGGAGTTAGTAATTGTCATGCAAGGAAAATGTTTGTTGCAATGATGTCTGAATGTAGGTCATGAAAATAAAAGTTTACCACTGACATTCATAGATTAATACAGGCTGTGACGTTGACTTGTACTAAGAGAATAGAACAATTTAATATATAGGATTTAACAGGTTATGACAAGTCTACGTCGGGACAGACGTCAAGACAATTAAAAATTTGTATTGACATTAATAAGATAGCACATTGATAAAGGTGAATTTCAGAATCGTTTATTTTTAATTCTTTTGAAATGAATCCATTATTGTTATTTTGTATAATTTCAGCTGATGGGGGAAAATGTAAGAAAATTCTAATATGTAAAAAGGATATGATTTATTTTTATAAAGTTTAACAAGAAACATTAAATGCATTGCGATTCGGTTAATACCTGTGGTTTTAAAACATACGCTTCAGTAGCTATATAGAATATTTGACTGAATTTAGGTTCTACATTTCCAAGTAGTTTGCTCAAATGATAGTTCTGAATTAAAACCTTTAAAAAATAAAGAAAGCATTAAAAATCGAAAATGAACAAAATGCTTCATATCTAAAAGGTTCAATATACATCATAACATGTGTGTGTGTCGTGTGACTAAAATCTGAATTATGGTAAGACATAATGTCAAACAAAGTCTGGCGCTTTTGCTCATTAGTAAACAATCAGTTGACACAGACTGTGATATATCAGACAATGGAGATATATTTAAGATGGCGAGCAAGAAGCTTACAGTTCTAGTAATTGTCTAAACAATTATAAAATTCAACGACCTGTCTGAGTTTAACTTCTCTAACATTGTCAACTAAAGCTTTTGAGTGTGTTTATGATGCAAAATAAAAAAGTTTTCGTCATTTAAACAGTTATGTTGTCTGTGTTTTGTGACAACATGTGAGGAAAGATACTGCAAAATGATAAAGACGTTTTATCGCGATCAAATGATATCATATTGAAATAATTAATTTTACTATATGTATCCGTTACTTTTACATGTATGTTAAAGTGTCTGTATTGAAATGATTTGTGATTTTTATAAGTTAACATTCGTTTACATTGACATAACAATTCAAGTATACTCGTTTGAGACATAAATTGTGTAATACAAGTTACATATTTTAGTATCTTAAAACCAAATTTTTTTATACTTGAACAACTGTAAATATCAGTTGCATTGTTTGACAGATAATAATGAATTGTAATGTTGCATATATCATGAACTTATTGGAACAATTACATCCCGAATTATTGAAATTGTAAAAAAAACTTGATAAAAAGTAATAAAATGAGTTATCTTTAAAAACTATTCTCGGCCGAAGTGAACCTGATTAAACTTGCATACTATGTTATTTGGGAGTTTTTAATACACGAAATGATGCTTAACAATGCCAGTTATCACTTGCACATATTCTAAGTTGCTGAAAAGTCTTCTTCGCAGACTTGAGAACTTAATTAAGTTATATGGCTCTATATAAACGGTTCTTTGTATATATAACCCGAGTCAAAAGCCGAGTGTTATATTGCAATAACCATTTATATACGACCATATAACTTATCAAGAAACTTTATAACACATTTATAATACTGCAAGCTTCCATTTTTAGATTTAAAAAATGAGATTTCTCCATGAATTGACAACAGCCGTGTATATAAAATTATATAAACATCACGATTATTCAATAAAGAACTACGTTTTAAACGAGCAGTACTATAATGAAAGTTATTGACTAAGTAATGTTGACAGACTCAGATAAAATAGAATACTTCAAATAGAGACTTCAGTGCCTAGAACATCTACGTAACTACTATCACTTGAAATGAACACATTCTTTTGCATAATTAACAGAAAACGAAGCTATGGATGAAGACTCTTGTGGCGTAGTCAGATGATATGGAAACGTTATCATTTATTGAATTGATCTAAAATGGTCCAAATATGTCACTGTTGATTGGCAATACAAATATTCTTCTGAAGCACGCAAACATATTTCCAAATAATTCCAAGGGATATCTAGAATTGTTTGAAGATGGTCTGTCATAAAGAAAAAGAGCGACTTTACTTGCTCAATGTATGTATATTCACATACAATACAAGAAGAATGGAATTGTGTAGTATCATGTGATGCCCATTTAAACAAAAATGCGAATAATGATCAACAAGGCAAAGCAACGTTCACAGAACGCAGTTCTCACACCAGTAGAGCATTCAGAATGCACCGAACTAAAAATTGGGAGAAGACTCAAGATCGGTAAAAGGAGAGGAGATATGTAATGAGTAAAATGATCAAAATATAAAAGGGGCCGATACGGAATTAAAGGGAAAAGGGGTGTAATGGGAAAAGGAATGAGAGATAGGGGAGGTGTAGGGCACAAAATAGGATAAGAGGGGTTATGGGAAGAAGAATAAACTTACCGTTAACGACAATATAACAAGATGGAACATCACAAAACCTGCAAACATTCAAAACATTTAACAATACACAAAACATACATGTGAAGAAACACAGAGGGACGGTCAGTAGTAATAACACCACTGGAGAGTTTAAACCGATTTTAGGCGCACCAACCCTAAAATGTTCCTATATGACGTGACTGTGTAAATAAACCTTATCTCTGGTTGTGTGATTTCAATCTTTTTATCCTAAAACATTCAGCTTACAATAATTAGAGAATGGAAATTGCTTATTGTCACAAAGTTTCGTTTGGAATTCATTTACATTTTTAAGAAAATATGGTACGTAAGGCAATTCTTGAATTTTATGATCTTGTTCGACAAAGACAGGTCAACGAAAAAAAAGTTCTTTTTCTAGAATCAGACGTGAGTTAAAACTTTTTTTATTATTTCAAATCATTTCATAAAAAATAAAAGTTAGATATATCAACGGATGTAAACATCCTATTTAATTCGCCAATTTTGTAATGAAAACATTCAATTTCATATCTGGTCGTTTTTTAGTTTATTTCTTCAAAGAAATACTGTTTTAATTTTTGTTTTAGATTTAAAGATCAGAACTTGCTTTTTATAATATTTCGTTACAATAGATCTGTTAGTTTTCTTCTTTAAAAACACCACATCTATATTAATGAAATGTTAACGATTCTGTTATCGGTGAAAATAAAAATCTAACGTTCTCAAATTGCTGCTATTATATGTGAAACCATAACTCATTAAAATTATGTATTACATTGTGTATGTTTGTAGAAGAATATGGGGTAACACTAGCTTTTGATGAAAGGGTGTTTAAATGTTTTTTGAAAAATACAGCAACGGATGATATTATCATAATCTCGGACAGACTAGATTAATCCTGACAAGCGACGCCGGTATTCCTGCAATAATACGACGAGCTTAACAAAATAAGGAATAAATTCTTTCCTATGTCATACAATGTCTTTTATTTGTAGACATAAATTGAGCAGCTTATTAGCTTGTACATAGATTTAACTATCACGAAGACGCCTTAAAATTTCTTGTCTTAAAAGGTTTTTTGTCTCTAAATATTTGGTTGACACTAGTAACCTTTTAATTTCAAATTTCAAATTTGCACTTACAGTGTCTTATTCGAAATACACTTGACAAAGTACAACATTGATTTTCTAAAGCAACTGCTGGCATGTGATTTGACAGTTTGAATGTTCATATTACTTTGAAGTAGCCAACGATTAAGCCGACATCAATGTTTAAGTTTGCAAACTTTGCTGCAGAAACTAAATGATTGAACACTTAACTATTAAACTATAATTTTCAGAATGAATAATAAAATAAATAAATAATATAAAATAAATGTAAAGGAAATATAAAGCAATAAAAGAAATTTACTAAATAAAATACCGAATTATTTTATTATGTAAATGAAATCCTTTACATTGGTCCATTTTTTTAATTAAATATCTAAGTCACCAAAGAACACATAATATAGAAAAATTAATATGCATTTATCATGACATGATTAAGCGTTTATTTTTTCACTTTAAAAATGTGAATCAACAATTAGTCAAAAAATAGGTTCGTCAGATTCTCGATAAAATGTGTTTTCTATGGTAAGTTAGTAATAGGTTCTTCGGCTTTGGAAGTTTGTCTGAAAATATCTTTTATATCTGAATCGACAACATTATTCCATACGAAAGCAAAAGAATATCAAAAAGAAGAAAGCGCTCTTTCAGATGAGTTCATTTTACAACAAAATGGCGTGAAACAAAAGTTGTAATTATGATAAGACATATTGTCAATAATAGTCTGGCTCTTCTGCTAATTACCCATTTATCTACAATAAACAATCATGTTGACACGGACTGTGTGGTATCAGACAATGGAAACATAGTTTAATGTTGCGTGCAGGTAACACGAAGTTTGTCACATCAATACATTGTTTTAGAATTTGACTTAACTATTTTGAAATGTGTTTTATTTCTATTACCTTTTAATCTTACGCTTTTGAGTGCAGATATTTTACATAGCTAAAATAAGTGGTTTCTCTGGATTAAAATAACATGCTCTTTGAAGTGTGAAATATACTGCAAAGAATTTTCAAACGCTTCACCGAGCGCAACTGTCACCCAGAAGGTATATCAAATCATTTTTTTTTAAATTATATACATCCGATTTCATTATAAATGTTTTGTGCGAGTAGTGAAATGTTGCATGGTTCATGCAAAGAGCTTAAAATGTACATATTAATAACATGAATGTCGTAATGTATGTTATAATGTTTCTGTAAGAGTTAAAACGTAAATATTACTTTTGGGACTTGAACAGTTATGTAAAATAATGGTTACGCTTCTTGACAATTTATAGAACTTGAAACGTCATTTTAAATAAAATTGATTCCAAAATATATTTTTTTTATGCTCTACAAGAAACTATTTACAAAAACAACCACTTGCTATTTCTCTCTTTGGGTTCGAAACCCGCTAGGAACCTTCGATTCTTTTATGATGAAAAGTATATCCAAGTAGCTTATACTATGTGGGTAGTGATGTGCTGCATAGCCCATCATAACCCCCCCCCCACTTCCAAATACACACCCTTAAGAACAAACAAAGCCAAATAAAAATACATTCCAGTACCGTCCATGAACAGGCTCAATCAAACCGAGCATGCAACATTTGAAATTTTGTCGGTTTGGACGTTCTTTAGGTTTTCTTATATGCTCTATTGTATAGACAAAAAATCAGCCACCATAATGATATTATCAAAACAAATCTTCTTCAATGTTCACAATAAAGAAAAAACTGATGATACTGCTTTTATTACTCAAGAAAATTAGTAATTGAAACACTGACTTAGTTTTCCATGTTTAAATATTTGTTCTGCCAGCAATATCTGCAGGAATGAAGTAGTTTTTAATGGATAGAGTGTTGTGTTTTCTTGATTGCTCATTTCACTTGTTAGAACTGTCTAATCATCTTGGTTAACCATTATTTTCAAGTATCTAAATCACAAAAAAAATGCAATAATAAATATCTTTGGAAGACGTGGACTCAAAAAGCCAGGTCTTTTAGTTCGAATAGTTCACTATGTTTATTTTTCTAATATATCATTTATAGAAATAAGGTAATTCTCAATTCTTCTGTTATAGTATTTATAGGGAGAAAATTTGTCTCGCTTTTTAATACTGAAATAACAATATTTGTTGATAAGTGATCACTCTCAAATAAATGAGAAAACTGCAATAGTTTTCGGTTACCTCGGATTTATTTCACTTTGTGTCTATAAAAATAGATAAAATACGAATCACTTAGGAACGTCCGAAAAAAAACGCGAAAGTACAGCAGAGAGCCTTTTGAAAAGAGGTAACTACCGTCAACGCCTCCTAGCACCGACTGAAGAAGAATTCAAATTTTTATTATAAAACTATTCACATTGTTATTACCCTTTAAAGAAATAAAATTTATTCCGTTTGTTATACAAAATAATGAAATTATATAAAAAGGCAAACAATCAATGATATTTTGTTTTCTTTTCATTTTCCAAGCAAGAGTTCACTCCCAACGACAGTAGTTCTGTAACCAGAAGTAGTTACCCTTTGCCACTAATAGTTCTATCCTGTTGGAAAAATAAGTTTTGTATTTTGATTTTGAAATCTCTTTAACCTGGATGAATAGTTTCAGATCCAAAGCATCGCAAATCTATTATACAAATTCGCCAAATGAAGGCAATAGTCACTAATCTGTTCTTGATATTAAAGGGTTATATATCAAATATAAAGTACATGTATTAATTTCTTTAAAACAAAACAACTAAATTCGGATACATTAGCGCACATTTTTATTATTCGTTCATTAATAAAAAAAAAAAAAAAGTTAAAAAATTCGATTTTCAAGATAATTTTGTTTTTTACTAAAACAATGTATTGATGTGCCAAACTGTGTTGCCTGCACGCAATCTTAAATATTTCTCCATTTTCTGATACCACACAGTCCTTGTCATAAAATCCTCAAATTGCAGACTCAGTTTGATTGAGTCTGTACATGAGAGATAATGAAAAAGTGCAACATCCCTTACGCCACCTAGCACCGGCTTGAGCGGTACTCAATTCTCAACACTTAATATAATAGTGCTGGCATCAATGATCCCGAAGGACCAGAAAAATATAACAACACTGAAGTGAAGTACGCGGCAACTTTTTACAGCTGCCAAACAGCACATGACATCTGCTGTTGTGAAGTAAGATTAAGGCACATCTGAAAACAAACAAGCTGCTCTGACATAAAAGTTTAAGGTACATAATAGTAGTTGTCGAACATGCAATATTACTTTTATAAAAGATCATGTAAATATAGGGAGGATGTTCAAGATTTCTATGAATACAAGATTTATTTTCATCGAGTGGTATGAAAATAAATATTTCATGAATAGTGGTAAATGAAAATAAATCCTGTATTTAAAGAAAAAGACTTGATTTTTCTGTTTTACATACATGTATATATTTCCTTCTTCTATTTGTTTGCTTAACAACTTTAAAGACTTCCCGTAAAGGTTTGGACTAAATTTAGTAGAAAGTACTCCTGCAAGACACCAGTGAAAATACGGAAACTATGTTTCACTTTAACGTAAATCTAAATAACCTACTACTTACTTCCTGTAGAACAATATTTTCAACGAAAAATGTCCGTATACACGAGAGTAGGACATATTGTAGGGAAATAAAAACAAAAATTTGTATTGATATTGAAAGTAGTTCAATCTTTTGAAATGAATCTATTATTGTTATTTAATATAATTTCAGCTGATAGGAAATATAATTAAATTCTAATAAGTAAAAAGGATATGAATAATTTTTAAAGTTTAACTAGAAACAATTAATGCATCGCAATTCAGGTCTTAAAACATACCATTCAGTATCTAAATAAACTATTAGACTGAATTTAGGTTCTACATTTCCAAATAGTTAGCTCTAATGATAGTTCTGAATTCAAAATTTAAAAAAAAACAAATAAATAAGGTATTAAAAAACGAAAAGGAACAAAATGCTTCATATCTAAAAGGTTCAATATACATCATAACGTGTGTGTGTCGTGTGATTAAAATCTGAATTATGGTAAGACATAATGTCAATCAAAGTCTGGCACTTTGACTCATTAGTCAACAATCAGTTGACACAGACTGTGATATATCAGACAATGTAGATATATTTAAGATTGCGTGCAAGAAAATTACAGTTCTAGTAATTGTCTAAACAATTATAAAAATCAACAACCTGTCTGAGTTTAACTTCTCTAACATTGTCAACTAAAGCTTTTGAGTGTGTTTATGATGCAAAATAAAAAGGTTTTCGTCATTTTAACAGTTATGTTGTCTGTGTATTGTGACATCATGTGAGGAAAAATACTGCAAAATGATAAAGACGTTTTATCGCGATCAAATGATACCATATTGAAATAATAAATTTTACTATATGTATCCGTTCCTTTTATATATATATATATGTTAAAGTGTCTGTATTGAAATGATTTGTGATTTTTATAAGTTAACATTCGTCTACATTGACATAACAATTCAAATATACTCGTTTGAGACATAAATTGTGTAATACAAGTTACATATTTTAGTATCTTAAAACCAATTTTTTTATACTTGAACAACTGTAAAATATCTGTTGCATTGTTTGACAGTTGATAATGAATTGTAATTTTGCATATATCATGAACTTATTTGAACAATTACATCCCGAATTATTGAAATTGTAAAAAAAACTTGATAAAAAGTAATAAAATGAGTTATCTTTAAAAACTATTCTCAGCCGAAGTGAACCTGATTTAACTTGCATACTATGTTATTTTGGAGTTTTTAATACACGAAATGATGCCTAACAATGCCAGTTATCACTTGCACATATTCTAAATTGCTGAAAAGTCTTCTTCGCAGACTTGAGAACTTAATTCAGTTATATGGCTCTATATAAACGGTTCTTTGTATATATAACCCTAGTCAAAAGCCGAGTGTTATATTGCAATAACCATTTATTCAGGCCATAAAACTTATCAAGAAACTTTATAACACATTAAAATATAATACCGCAAGCTTCGAATTTTAGATTTAAAAAATGAGATTTTTCCATGAAATGACAACAGCCGTGTATGTAAAACTATATAAACATCACGATTATTCAATAAAGAACGACGTTTTAAACGAGCAGTACTATAATGAAAGTTATAGACTAAGTAATAATGACAGACTCAGATAAAATAGAATACTTCAAATAGAGACTTCAGTGCCTAGAACTACTATCACTTTAAATGAACACATTCTTTTGCATAATTAACAGAAAACGAAGCTATGGATGAAGGCTCGCCTGATAATCTTGTGGCGTAGTCAGATGATATGGAAACGTTATCATTTATTGAATTGATCTAAAATGGTCCAAATATGTCACTGTTGATTGGCAATACAAATATTCTTCTGAAGCACGCAAACATATTTCCAAATAATTCCAAGGGATATCTAGAATTGTTTGAAGATGGTCTGTCATAAAGAAAAAGAGCGACTTTACTTGCTCAATGTATGTATATTCACATACAATACAAGAAGAATGGAATTGTGTAGTATCATGTGATGCCCATTTAAACAAAAATGCGAATAATGATCAACAAGGCAAAGCAACGTTCACAGAACGCAGCCCTCACACCAGTAGAGCATTCAGAATGCACCGAACTAAAAATTGGGAGAAGACTCAAGATCGGTAAAAGGAGAGGAGATATGTAATAAGTAAAATGATCAAAATATAAAAGGGGCCGATACGGAATTAAAGGTAAATGGGTGTCATGGGAAAAGGAATGAGAGATAGGGGAGGTGTAGGGCACAAAATAGGATAAGAGGGGTTATGGGAAGAAGAATAAACTTACCGTTAACGACAATATAACAAGATGGAACATCACAAAACGTGCAAACATTCAAAACATTTAACAATACACAAAACATACATGTGAAGAAACACAGAGGGACGATCAGTAGTAATAACACCACTGGAGAGTTTAAACCGATTTTAGGCGCAACAACCCTAAAATGTTCCTATATGACGTGACTGTGTAATAAACCTTATCTCTGGTTGTGTGATTTCAATCATTTTATCCTAAAACATTCAGCTTACAATAATTAGAGAATGGAAATTGCTTATTGTCACAAAGTTTCGTTTGGAATTCATTTACATTTTTAAGAAAATATGGTACGTAAGGCAATTCTTGAATTTTATGATCTTGTTCGACAAAGACAGGTCAACGAAAAAAAAGTTCTTTTTCTAGAATCAGACGTGAGTTAAAACTTTTTTTATTATTTCAAATCATTTCATAAAAAATAAAAGTTAGATATATCAACGGATGTAAACATCCTATTTAATACGCCAATTTTGTAATGAAAACATTCAATTTCATATCTGGTAGTTTTTTAGTTTATTTCTTCAAAGAAATACTGTTTTAATTTTTGTTTTAGATTTAAAGATCAGAACTTGCTTTTTATAATATTTCGTTACAATATATCTGTAAGGTTTCTTCTTTAAAAACACCACATCTATATTAATGAAATGTTAAGGATTCTATTATCGGTGAAAATAAAAATCTAACATACTCAAAATGCATCTATTATATGTGAAACCATTACTCATTAAAATTATGTATTACATTATGTATGTTTGTAGAAAAATATGGGGTAACACTAGCTTATTGGTTAAAGGGAGCTTAAATTTATTTAGCAAAATACAGCAATGGATGATATTATCATAATCTCGGACAGACTAGATTAATCCTGACAAGCGACGCCGGTATTCCTGCTATAATATGACGAGCTTAACAAAATAAGGAATAAATTCTTTCCTATATCAATGTCTTTTATTTGTAGACATAAATTGAACAGCTTATTAGCTTGTACATAGATTTAACTATCACGAAAACGCCTTTACATTTCTTGTCTTAAAAGGTTTTTTGTCTCAAAATATTTGGTTGACACTAGTAACCTTTTAATTTCAAATTTCAAATTTGCACTTACAGTGTCTTATTCGGAATACACTTGACAAAGTACAACATTGATTTTTAAAGCAACTGCTGATATATGATTTGACAGTCTGAAGTTTTATATTACTTTGAAGTAGCAAACGATTTAACCGACATCGATGTTTAAGTTTACAGACTTTGCTGCAGAAACTAAATGATAAAACACTTAACTATTGACCTATAATTTTCAGAATGAAGAATTTAATACATAAATAAATAAATAAAATGTTAAGGAAATATCAAAGAAATTTACTTAATAAAATACCGAATTATTTCATTATGTAAATGAAATCCTTAACATTGGTCAATTGTTTTTAAATAAAGATCTAATTCACCAAAGAACACATTATTATATAGAGTAGTAATATGCATTGTATCATGAAATAATGAAGCGTTTATTTTTTTGTTTCAACCTTTTTTAAAAGGTAGTTATATTTATCTTAAACTATTTTAATTCATGAAACGACGATCTCGTGATGAATAAATGCAAACTTAACTACACATCAAATTGTGAATACTGTGGCTACATATGCGCTTGATATACAGGACGCTCAATTAAAAATTGAAGCAGTAAAATGTCGTCTAAGTAAGCGTCAATGCCTGTAACAATTCTATATAAAAACTCATAAATTATGGTAACTTGCAAATGCAAGAATACTCACTTGTCTTTAAAATACATACATTGATATGAAGTTCTACAATTTGTTAGTAACAGGTTCTACAGATTCTCGTTGAATATGATATTCTAGAATCAGTTTGTAAAAGGTTCTTCAGATTCTCGTTAAAACTGTTGTTTTACAGTAAGTTAGTAATAAGTTCATTACATTCTCATAGAAAAGAATAAGTTGAATGTTGTCTTATAGTAAATTAGGAATAAGTTATTTTCATTCTCATAAAATATGTAAGTAAAAGGTTCCACGTGTTCTCATTGAAAATATTTATCAACAGAACGTTAGTAATAGATCTTTTATATTTTGTAAAAAAATTTTCATTCACAGTAATTTAGTAAACTGTCTCTCTAATTCCCTTTAAAATGTTAATCAACAATTAGTTACAAAAAGGTTCGTCAGATTTTCAATAAAATGTGTTTTCTAAGGTAAGTTAGTAACAGGTTCTTCGGTTTTGGAAGTTTGTCTCAAAATATCTTTTATATCTGAATCGACAACATTATTCCACATCCGAAAGCAAAAGAATATCAAAAAGAAGAAAGCGCTCTTTAAGATGAGTTCATTTTACAAAAAAATGGCGTGAAACAAAAGTTGTAATTATGATAAGACATATTGTCAATAATAGTCTGGTTATTCTGCTAATTACCCATTTATCTACAATAAACAATCATGTTGACACGGACTGTGTGGTATCAGACAATGGAAACATAGTTTAATGTTGCGTGCAGGTAACACACAGTTTGCCACATCAATACATTGTTTTAGAAATTGACTAAACTATTTTGAAAATTATCTGAATGTGTTTTATTTCCATTACCTTTTAATCTTACGCTTTTGAGTGCATATATTATTAACATATTATTAACATAGCTAAAATGAATGGTTTTTCTGGATTAAAATAACATACTCTGTGAAGTGAGAAATATACTGCAAAGAATTAAACGCTTAATCGAGCGCAACTGTCACCCAGAAGGTATATCAAATCATTTTTAAAATTATATACATACATCTGATTTCATTATATGTGTTTTGTGCGAGTAGTGCAATGCTACATGGTTCATGCAAAGAGCTTAATATGCAAACATTAATACCATGAATGTCGCAATGTATGTTATAATGTTTCTGTAAGAGTTAAAACGTAAATATTACTTTTGGGACTTGAACAGTTATGTAAAATAATGGTTACGCTTCTTGACAATTGAAAGTACTTGAAACGAAATTTAAAATAAAATGCATTCTAAAATACAGTTTTTATGCTATACAAGAAACTATTTACAAAAACAACCACTTGCTATTTCCCTCTTTGGGTTCGAATCCCGCTTGCAACCTTCGATTCTTTTAAGATGAAAAGTGTATCCAAGTATAGCTTATGCTATGTTGGTAGTGATGTGCTACATAGCCCATCTCCACCAACTCCCAAATACACACACTTAAAAACAAACAAAGCCAAATAAAAACACTTTCCAGTTCCGTCCATGAACAGGCTCAATCAAAACGAGCACGCACCATTTTAAATGCTGTCGTTTTGGACTTTCTTATGTTTTCTTATATGCTCTATTGTCTAGACACAAATCAGCCACCATAATGATATTATCAAAACAAATCTTCTTCAATACTCACAATAAAGAAAAACTAACAATACTGCTTTTATTACTCAAGAAAATTAGAAATTGAAACACTGACACTTAGTTTTCTTCGTTTAAATATTTGTTCTGCAAACAATTTCTGCAGGAATGAAGTGGTTTTTTAATGGATAGAGTGTTGTGTTTTCTTGATTGCTCATTTCAATTTTAAGACCTGTCTAATCTTCTTGGTTTAACATTCTTTACAAGTATTTCAATCACAAAAAAACCATAATAAATCCCATTGGAAGACGTGAACTCAAAAAGTCAGGTCTTTTAGTTCGAATAGTTCATATGGTTTATTTTTATAATATATCATAATAAGAAATAACTTAATTCTTTTATAGTATTTGTAGGGAGAAAATGTGTCATTATCAACTAGCAAGCAATGGAACATTGACTTTACAGTTGTTCAAGTACCAAAACATATTAAGTTTTAACATACTAAAGAAATGAAATGAATTTGTATAACACCATTTATGTCTTAAACGAGGAAAATTGAATTTTTATCTCAATGTAGACGAATGTTAACCTATAAAAATCACAGATCATTTCAATACAGTCACAAAAACATATATATAAAAGTAACGGATTTATATAGTAAAATTTATTATTTAAATATGGTATTAAGATAGCATTTGATCGCGATAAAACGTCTCAATCATTTTGCAGAATTTTTTTTCTACACATGATGTCAGAATTCACAGACAAAATAACTGTTTTAATGGTGTAAACCTTTTTATTTTGCAACATAAATACACTCAAAATCTTTGGTTGACAATGTAATGGAAGTTTAACACAGGCTGGTAGTTGATTTTCATAAAAGTTAAGACAATTACTAGAATTGCTCGCAATTTTAAATATATCTCCATTGCCTGATATATCACAGTCCGTGTCAACTGATTGTTGACTAATAAGCAAAAGCGCCAGACTTTGATTGACATTATGGCTTACCATAATTTAGATTTTAGTCACACGACACACACACGTGTTATGATGTATATTGAACATATCTTGTAGTTATAAAGAATTCTGGGGGGTCGCTTTTTAATGCCGACTTTAATATTTTATTAAAATTTATGATTCAGAACGATCATTTGAACAAAAATATGGAAATACAAAGACTAAATTCAGTCAAATATTTCTACATAGGTACTGAAACGTATGGTATCAATCCGATCCTGCATTTAACATATCATTTCCTTGTCATATCTTTCCTTAATCATATTTCAAATTCGCTGAAATTATATTAGATAACAATAAAATGATAGCTTCAAAGGCATTACAAGCAAACTTTCCTGTAGCTGTAGCTTTTTCAATTATTTTTATATATCTGATAATTTAAAATCAATATGTCTTTAAAATGCATAAGACTTTTAAAAATTACATTATTTATATCAATACTTTAAATATTACTGGGACGCCTCATTCCTACAAACACACACGCCTGATGAGTGGAAGTCTGACTAGTACATTAAGATGGAATATGCATATAAAGGTAGAACACATTTGATTTAACCTTATAAAAAGGCCGTCAGACTATTAAGTAAAACCCGAATTGGCACGAAACCTTTTTTTTTCATTTATTTCTGTTGACTTGACTTCTTTGGAGACGTAGACATTAATGTCACAACCTGTTTAATTATATGAATCAAAAATATTGTTTTGTTTTCCTGAATTCATACAAAAGTAAAAGGTACTGTCATAACCTGTATTTATCTATGAATGTAAATCGTAAGCTTTTATTTTCTTGACTCACTCTCAGACATCAATGTTACAAACATTTTCCTTACATGACTTTCAACAACTCTTTGAATTATACATTTTAACATACCAGTAAAAATAGGTGAAGACACTCTCATACTTAAAATGTAGCTCTAAATTATGATATGGTAATGATGTTTTGTCTGCCAGATTTTTGTTGTTTCCAGCACGAAAATATTATTGCCATAACGTGCCAAGATTGCATTTGCTCGCGATAACAAATTGCGATTAAACACCTTAGATATATCTTTTTCTTCACATGGTGTGAAACTTCACAAACAGAATTATGCTGTAAAATAACAAAATGTTTCTGTCATTAAAACATGTATTCTGTTTGTGAAGTTTCACACCATGTGAAGAAAAAGATATATCTAAGGTGTTTAATCGCAATTTGTTATATGTTTTTTTAAATACTATAATTGACAATGTAATGAAAATTAAACGCATGCAGTCAATTTTCAAAATAGTTTAGTCGATAGCTAGATAGCTTTTTGCTTCTGGCACGTAACCTTACATATATCTCCATTGTCTGATATATCACAGTCAGTGTCAACTGATTGTTGACTGTATAGCATAGGTGTCAGATTTTGATTGACGTAATGTCTTATCATAATTTAGATTTTTGTCACACGGCACACACATTATGCTATATATTCAAACTGAATCTTGAATCAGGAAATTATAGCATAAGATAAAGAGCATTTTGTTCTATTTTAGATGTTTCAAAGCTATATTTATTATTCGCTGAAATCAAATATTAAATAATTACATGAATATAACTGTTCATTATGAAGAAATTAAAAGAAAATATTTCTGTAAGTGCACCTTCATCAATCAAATTATCTGTGTATATCTTAAAGGCCCCTTAGTTTTATTTCTCAGAATCTTTTTTTTTGTGTACTTTAAAAAAAATCAAATACTTTTTCAGTGGCAAATAACCTGAACGATCTTTTTCTTCTGTTGTTTTTGCACTTAGTTGTAGTGATTTAGTAACTTGTAAGGAAGGTTAAATGCTACTTTGTTACATTTGGTTATTTTTACGTGAACTTATTTCACAATTAGTGTTAATTTCGTCAGGTAACAAGCATCCAACCTGCTCTACAACTATTTTTGAAAGATTATAAAATTCATGTTAGAATGTTTAAAGAAGTAAAAATTTATTCGTTTTTGAGACATAATATGCCTTTACACAGCAATAACCTTATAAGTGACATCATTTATTATATATCAAATTTTTAAGGTATAAATGAAATGACTGAACCGTTCAAACACATAATAATTACTGGGAGGATTCTATAGAATAGAATATTCATTTAAAGGTAAAATAGGTTTGAAATGACCTCTTAAAAAGCTTTCAGTTTGTTAAATAATTTTTTTAATTTTGAAGAAAAATATTAACAACCTTAAGCATTTTAGGGACTCCACTGCGGTTTTTTTACATGATGGGACTGGACATATTTTTTTCCAGATAAATGTACCATTTGCCACTAATCTTTGTGCAAAAATTTCAGATCATTCGCGCACTTACTTTTTATTCAAATTGTTAAAAATGACCCAAAATGAAAAGCGTTTAAACGCTTTTCACTCAAATGGGGCTAAGAAAAACATACAAATATGATTTTCAATTTATTGCAAAGTATATTTCTAAACTATCTTTGCATATATTTCTGTTTAAATTGCCCCAGCTCATTTATGTAAGAAATTCAAATGTTATGTTTTTAGGCCTTTATACCTCAGTGGAGTCCCTTTAATTTATTATTGAAAAACTTAAATTACCACACTTAAGGTATTTTGTTGATAATCTCAAGTCTATATGTCTACAAGTCCATTGTTATGTGCTACCTAGCATTGTCCAATGAATGACATTATACTCTCTTTTTACTGTCTTGACTTCTTTCCCGATGTCAGACGTAAATGTCCCACCTTTTCTTATCTTATGAATGTCAATGTAAACTTTTATTCCCTTGATCTAAAGGGTTTTGACCTGTGTTGACGTTAATGGCACAACCTGTATACATCTTGACTTTCTTCCCCGGCGCAGGCGTAAATGCAACAAACATTTTCATCACATGGATTTAACCAATTCTGAATTATTCATTTTAACATACTCTTTAACAAGCAATCAGTTCAATAAGAATTTTTATTGTACATGTTAAGGATATATTGAAATATGTTGAAGTTATGTGTTTATTCTGTTTTTGCAAAGTGTTGGAAAGTTTAACCAAATAGATTTTACGTGTGCGAAAATTTGCATGAATTAAAGTTTTAGGTTTAGAATTGAAAAAAATAATAAACCGATGTCATCATTAATAAAAGTATCTTTTAGTTAGCTTGAATTTGTTTCACATGTTTAATGCCTGTGCATTAGTCTATGAGTGAAACAATATCAGTCAATAAGGCATGGGACATAAAGTACAATCTTTATTTCGTTTATATTTTAGATTAATTAAAAGTAACATTACCCCTCGGAATTTTTCTTTTTCTTTTTCAGAAAGGGCAAAATGTGTTTAATTAATTATGTTTAAATAATTGATTAAGAAAATGTTAGATGTTTATCACCTGAAGAAAGTAGCGCTAAATGAGAAGAAAATGTGTCATTAAATTAGAAACATGAAGACAAAGAGGAATTTTTACTTCCCTGCAAAATACTAAATCACTGAAATTGTACTTATAGCACAAAACATCATAAGCAAACGATAGTTCATGTAGATCTATATGGTGAATGAATTAACTTTTAGGAAACTTTAACAGGACACCAAAGATAAAATGCTATAGAGAAATAAGAATAAAGGCATTCAAAATTGACGGGCAGCAGACAATTGTTTATATGAAATTTCATAAAAAAAATAAGCAAATACATTTTAGAACTTAATGACATATGAAAAAATACACAAAATCAGTATGTAAATCATTTCAATGATACACTATTATATCATATGTTAGCATATTTTTGAAACTACGATCCCTTGGTTGAGGGACAGCAGTCACTTTCAAAATTTATCTTATATTCATCTTGAAATTTTGACGCATGATAGTGGTTGCGAGTGAATTAAAGTCATTTTCACAAAGTCAGTCGTTTCAATTGTATCTGAAAATAAAATGAACTTACGATAAAAACATCCGTAGAAATATACATTGGTTTCGATGCACACGCATATATCAGTTTTGAGTTTCAAAATCGTCTACAAAAATTAAGCATGGTCAAGAATGGCGAATCATGGTAAATCATGATCAACCAATAACAGTTTTCAGCTCAAGAAATTTTAACAAAGCCAGTCAACACCGTATTACTGGTGGTTACTACAGGTAGGTTATAAATTTGGTTGGTATATCTATAATACGCAAATAAAGTCAATTTTATTGTTCATATTGACTGGAGATACTATCTTGTAACCTTGGACACGTTTTCCCTTTTCAAAAAAACTATTTTGAGCAGGTTAAAATGGCAAAATTGTTCAAAATATCTAAAGTTTTAGTAAATGAAGTGATTTCTTGTTACACAATCATTACTTAGGGCCACGCATGCAAAATATTAACAAAGTGTGTGTTTTGTTGAGAATTTTGTTAGTCTGTTCGAAGTATAAATGCTCCAATCATATGCAGAAATGTATTTTCGAAGCTGTCGATGATGACAGAAATGCTCTCAAAGTGGCTAACATGCAATTAATCTTTATTAATTTCTTTATTCGTATTTTACCTTTTATTTGTTATATTTTTCTCATGACAGAAAAGATATATATACATTAGGTGCATCAAAAAGATTTTTTGCACCCATTTACAAGCAAAATCAAGATACATTACGACTGAATTGCACTGCAAATAGAGCAATTAACATGAAAACATTTAATAACTATGCATGTAAGTAAGCTTGATTTGTTATATCATCCACTGTTGAGTTCATAGACAAATGGTTATTCTTGATATTTTAATGTAATATTAAATCGCATTAATTTGTTGAAATAATGTGGGTACAACAAAGCAATAAGAAGTTAAAGTTTCTTGCTCAAACCACAACTTCCCCTGTGAGACTTGGTGTCAAGTGCCGTGTGGCAGCTGTAAAAAGTTGCCCCGTACTTCACTTCTGTTCAGTGTTGTTATATTTTCTGGTCCTTCGGGATCATTGATGCCAGCACTATTAAGTGTTGAGAATTGAGTACCGCTCAAGCCGGTGCTAGGGGTCATAAGGGATGTTGCACTTATTCATTATCCCTCATGTACAGACTCAATCAAACCGAGTCTGCCATTATTATGTCGTTTTGTTGTGATTAATGCTTCCGAGGGATCACTTTGTTTCCAGAATTTTATACTTCACAACAGCAGGTGTCAAGTGCCGTGTGGCAGCTGTAAAACGTTGCCCCTTACTTCACTTCAGTGTTGTTATATTTTCTGGTCCTTCGGGATCATTGATGCCAGCACTATTAAGTGTTTAGAATTGAGTACCGCTCAAGCCGGTGTTAGGGGCGTGAGGGATGTTGCACTTATTCATTATCCCTCATGTACAGACTCAATCAAACCGAGCCTGCAATTCTTATGTAAGTTTGTTGTGATTAATGCTTCCGAGCGATCACTTTGTTTCCAGAATTTTATACTTCACAACAGCAGGTGTCAAGTGCCGTGTGGCAGCTGTAAAACGTTACCCCTTACTTCACTTCAGGGATCATTGATGCCAGCACTATTAAGTGTTAAGAATTGAGTACTCAATCAAACCGAGTCTGCAATTCTTATGTAAGTTTGTTGTGATTAATGCTTCCGAGGGATCACTTTGTTTCCAGAATTTTGGACCCACACATCCAACAATACTTTAATTACCTGTCCGATGCATTAATCAAATTAATGTAATTACTGTAAACAATACTGCATCTTTATACTGCACAGTATAGGTCATATGGCGACGTTCCAGCTTTACTAGTGGAGGAAGATCTCATGTGCCCTCCGTGCATTTTTTTCGACACGAACGGGCACCTGAGTAGAACCACCGACGTTCCGTCAGCTAGCTGGATAGCTGGATAGCTTCCTCACATGAAAGAACCCACAGCGCTGAGGGGCGAAATGAATTAATTATCCAGTAAAGAGTCAAGTTGGGCTGAACTTGAACTTTGTAACTCGTAATTAGGTACTTTATAGGATTAATTTTTTTCCTACTAGGACATATATAGTTCTAATTTGTCTGTCCTCCCCTAATTAGATGTTAAGATTCTAACGTGTCTATTATTTCTCCTAAAACGCATTTTTAACTCTTTATTAGAGTAACAAAGTCTTAATTATGGTTATTTTTCTGTTCTAACCACTTAGGACAAAATAAGGCTATTTTAGTCAAATATAAGTTCTTAATATGAGTTTTTTTTCTAATAACATATTTGTATATTCTATTTAGAAATAACTGATAATTAGGAGTTTGTAAATTAGTTTATAGCACTAAGAAACACGTACTTCGGTTATACAAGTCTAAAGTAGAATGTTTTACTTTTATTTTATACTCTTAAAAAGAACTTTAGTTAGAAAGACCTTATGAGGAGGACTAACTCTCCTTTTGGAAATTGTAAACACCAGTCGCAAAAAGTTATTAAATTATGTTAAATACTTTCTTTTTTATCAGTGTATGCTTACCGAAAATATAACGCATTTTTATGGTCTCATATCATTTATCTGATGCTCACTCAAATAATGCTTTGTACTTGTATTACCGAATTTCACATTTCATGTATAAAGGGAGGTAGTTAGAAATATATTTTCGAAAAATTCAAGCCATTTTGTAGGGGTTTTTTTCCCGATAAAAAATGTATACATTAATTAATACATATAGTTTAATTAATAATAATGTACATAAACATTTACTGTACATATCTTACATGTTGGATGTTTGGAAATTGTTTTAGAAGAACAATTATATACATAATTTCACTAAACCGTATGTTACATCCACAGGATAGTCAAAGAGAGCACTTTTGCAAAATAGACTGTCAGAACTTTCAAATTTAAGTATTCTGATTGAACGAAAAATAGTTTGAGAAATCACGCTTTGTGATTATGTTTAAACGTTGATAAATATAGCTTGTTAAAAGGGCTAAACTAAGGGAAGAAATATTTTTGAATACTTTTTTGTATAAGTAATTACATTTTGAATATATAAACATCCGCAGTTGTGTTCATACTGCGGTTGTTATTGAACCTTCAATATGACTGTGCCATATTATGAAACGCGGTGTATAGTACAGTCCCCAAGATAAATAATGTGTGTGCCCTAAACAAAAATAAAATGGGTGAAACTGGACTTTTGAATGGATATCAAAAGTTATGAATCTTGCATATGAAAGACAAATGGTAAAATGGCCGACATACCGATACTCTAATAGTCATACGGCTATCTTCTAGATTTACTAGTGGAGGAAGACATGACATCAAGAGCACCTCATCAGCACAAGCGACACGACAACTCATAGTATAAGTGTCTGAAGATTGTGACAAATCATAATCGTTTATTAGATTTTAAGTTATTTTCACAGCACTCGTAAGTTGAAAATTTATCTTAAGATAAATTAATTTTATCTTAAGATAAAACTCACTTAGCATTAATCTAACGATAAAATATCGTCCGTAGCTGTGTACAACCTTGATAGATGAGACAATTTATAGTATATGAGTTCTGAAACTATAAACGAGGTGCCTCAGTCATAGAGACACAAATAACTGACTTGTTGTTGACAATATTCAATAAATGTAGAACTCATCTGCTTTTACAATTTATTAGATGATTGCATAAATAACCGAGTTAATTTATATTTAACAATCTTTCAGAAGCACACTCAACCTGCTATCTACTGCTTACGATCGTAAGTCAAAATGTCAACATATCCATGGGTAAATACATATCTTATTATACTGCTTAACCTTGTCGTTGAATGACGTAATATTTTTTTTTTAATTTTTCTTGACTTCTTTCACGACGTAGACGTTAATGTCACACCCTTTCCTATCTTTTAATGACAATGTCAACTTTTATTATTTTGACTTCTTGTCCGTCGTTGACAATAATGTCACAACTTGTTTAATCCATTGCATAATTTTATAACTTCTTTAGATACGTAGAGGTTAATGTTACAACCAATTAATCTTTAAATGTCAATGTAAACTTTATTCCGGATCCCTTGACTGACTTTTCCGACGCAGACATCAATGCCACACACATTTTCTTTGAATTAATCTCCTTGAACCTATTCACGTGATATCAACATGGTTGAAGCTGGTTAAAAGCATGGTTGACCATATATTGAAGCATGACTCAAGTACTTCATTTCACAAAATTGTTAAACCATACTTAAAGCATGGATTACCATGGTTTTTAAGACAGACGAAAACACTTTTTACTCGAACTTTAAAGAATGTATTGATACAGATAAAGGATTTCAATAATTATAATTATTGTAATTATATTTTTCTTGCCATAATTTTGTTGTCTCAGATCATATCACTACTCGCACGATGACATATTTAAATAATAAGGGTAATTAAGTGTCAAGATAGCATTTGCTCGAGATAAAAAAGATATAACCTCTTTTCTGTATTGTTATTCACACGATAAAACACTTCACAGACATAATAATAATAATTTAATGACAGAAAACTCTTTCATTTTGCAGTATTAACGCTTAAGATGATAATATAATGGAAGTTAAACACATAAAAAAATATTCAATATAGTTTAGGCAATTACTATACTTGCACGCAATCTTACATACATCTCCATTGTCTTATATATCACAGTCCGTGTCAACTGATTGTTGACTATGTAGAAAAGCTAATGAACTTAGGTGCCAGACTTTGATTGACATTATGTCTTATGATAATTTAGACTTTTTTCACAAACAGCACACGCGCACAATGCCATATATTTAACCTTTATAATGTTGATGTAATGCACTTTTGTTCTATTTTCGATCTTCTATATATCCGTTAAGGGGAGCAGTGGCCAGGTGGTTAAGGATCATGTGTCCGAGCCTTAATCGTTACACGACCATGTTTCTTCATATGACACCAATAATGGTTGGTTCCAAGAAGTGGACTTGAAAGTGATTAATATAAGATGCATGAACATTTTTTGCAATCGAGCTTAAATAAATATGTTTAAATCAATATATTCGTTAATGATTTAATGTAAGGTTAGTAAGGTAAATGTTTGTATATTTAAACTTACCTCAGCTCGGTGTTGATTCTCTTCATGCAGTATTGCAGTGCATATGTTTTTAAAGCACAAGTTTACATATTAGACAATTCAATCATAAATGATGTTATATATAGCTATTTTTGTTGAAGGAAGTAAAAGCGAACATATATGTAATTGCATCTTTACCAATTAAATTATCTCTTTAAGATTTGAAATCAACCAATGTGTCTTAAATTTACTAGGCGGCAACCATTTTTAAACCAATATTGATGACACAATTTATCATGGTATACAATTATGGTTTTCAATAATTTAATTTATTTAGATCTACTAAGTCATGACTTCCTATTCACACGTAAGTAGTCTAATTTAAGGTTTATTTTTGCCAGATAACGTGTCAAGACAATAGTAAATAATCAGTGAAAAAGAGCAAAATCCGTCATTTTTAATTGTACTTGCTACTGAAAACCATTTGACGTGGGCGTACATTAATTTTGCTTTTTCTAACGAGAAATTTGTCAAATCTAAAAAGTGAGCATTTGAGATTTTAAACTGTAAGTGTCTTTGTGTAAGAATTTAATTGTGTGTCTGATTGCTTTAGATGGAAGATATTGCCAGCTTGACCATGGTTTACTACAGGAAAAATATTCTGAACATGGTCAGAAACATTGTTGTTTTTTAACAACCATGATTAACGATGATAACCATGTTCAGTCAAAATCTACATAATCAGAACTATTTCCTTTACCCGAAGCCTTGGCCTTGCCTTCGAAATGAAACCATTGCTGACCATGGTGAAATGCCAAATAGGTGGTTAATAACAAACGCTTGCTTCCAGAAGATGAGATAAAGTTGGTATTCAATATATGGTAATCAATAGAGCATTAGATCGAGTTTGCATAAATTAAGAGCTGCCAAATAAACTGTAAAGTTAATCTTGATTCACATGTGCTAACTTACAGAACTAAAATAAAGTACATGAAACGTTTTTACATGAAAATCTCAGTATCTTAGTTATTGATTGTAGTGCTAAGTTGGGAGGTCACACTTTTTCTCACGTTATATTGTAAGTAGTGTAAAAGGATCATCTGTCAGAAATTACGACAATTACCATTATTTTTTGTTACTCACGGGTATTCTTGTATAACCTTTTTTTTTCTTTCTGTCAAATATCTGTCAATATTCTTTTTTTTCACATGGTCGTTGCGTAGCTAATTATTACCGTTAACTGAATTATTCAATTACTATAAGTAGTCTTCAGGAGATTTTTGCACTTTTATTCATTTTTAAAGAATTCGTCCCCATGTTTATATCTCTGCTGGCTTACGCAAGAATTTTAACGACCAAAAACTAATGAACATAGTGTTAGTCTACGAACTTGCTTTTTATGAACGCCACTTTCCATTGCTTGGTAAAGTGTAAGGTCTTTAAATTGTACTCGACTGCCAAAACAATTTTCTTAAAATTCCCCCGAATATTAAGCACACAAAGGTATATTTTGATAATCATCATAATTATATAATTATCATATTTAATTTAATTTATTTATTTCAAAATTCTGACATTATATGTTCCCTTCTGCTTTTCTTGCACAGCATTATTATAGATATTCTAACTTTGCATTTATTTTCTGACATTAAAATGTCTAAACAACGTTTCTTCATTTACGTTAGCATCTATATAAAATATACATTTACTGCAAGAGAACAGTGCCATTACATGAAATTGCTTTAAACTTTTTAACGTCCTTATACATAATTATTCAATGATAAAGAAATGGTTATTACCTATTTTCAATTGAAAATTATTTTCAAATAAGGATGCCTGTCCAATATATCTATAAGTATGTAAAAATAATTTATCTTACAGTTCATTTTTCAGCATCCCCGTACATGTATATAATTAAATGTATATACTATAGCTATGCCCTAACATTGTCAAATGTTTGATCCCTTATTGTTGTGTCATTTTTGGCAGGGGCGGGGGGCGTCACTGCAAAGAAAAACAATACTGTATTATTGTTTTGATAAACAACAAAAAAAAAACGGCATCGAAAATGTCGGTTAGCGAATATATATCTATGTGGCTGATTTATCCAGACTACACATGCAACTGGGACTAAATACGTTTGGATTTTAGCTAATGAGGAGCTTGTTTTGTATTTTCAGGCAGGAAATTTAAATCTTGTGTGACAGAGGAAAGAATTTATTTTTTGCACATCATTGCGACGGATAATTGGTGGAATGTCGGCGTCATTTGTCAAGTTTTATTTATCATTTGCAAATAAGGATTATGTCTAGAAACCCATGTTTGTTTCTTGTAGATTTTGTAAAATACGAGTTCGTTTAGATTGTTTGTAAAAAAGATAATCATAGCTTCAGTAAAAATACACCCGGTTTTCGATCTAAATGCCTTCATTATAATGTTTAAGTTTCATTTTCGATTTCATCATTCTGGCTACTTATGGAGAATTCTATATTTTAGTCGATTAAAACAGAAAGTAATAACATTTTCACAAAGCGCCAAGGATGATTCTGGTCAGCGAAATATGTTGTCCATTCTTTGGCCAACCTCAACAATATCCGAAAAATGGGGAAATATGAATAATGAGGTCACATAAATAGAACAATGACTTAGTTTAATGTAGTAGCAATCCGATTTATCACAATACATCATCTATTGGTTATGTTTGTATTTATTTTATGTTATATATTTGCGGATAAAAATTAATTTGGTGTATAATCTTTTGTTTTCGGTAGTGAAACATAAAATTCGAAATTAAAGCAGCATGCCTTATTCGTGCAAATTTTCATGAATATTTTGAAAATGTGTTTATAAGTAAAATATTGTAAAGTGAACAAAGAAAGTAATTTACAAATTGCGAAACGGCACATACAATTCACGTACATTACCAAAGAAAGGGTCAAAATATACACACAAAAGCCTTACTGCGATAGTCATACAGTAGAAATATGGCGATACGAGGGTTGTCCAAAAAATTCGTGCACTGCAGTTATTGTTCTGAGAGTAATTGATAAAAAACATGAATTATATATCACTTGAAGGTGAAATATGTCTCAAATAAGAAGACATAAGAAAAAGCCATGTAACCGGCGTATCGTGAAAAAAGAATTGTCATTAAGTTACCTTAGTAACGTAATACCGGCGCACAACAAAAAAAATGGGTTAGTTCATTACTGTTATTGTTTTAATTTTCTGTTGCTTGTAAAGTGGCATTTGCTATTTATGTCATAATTTGTTTAACTGTCAATAGAGGAATGATTTATGTAAAGTATAATGTTGTTTTTATTGTTCATATGCAAGGTACATGTAAGAGATTTCTTGAATTTTGAATCTTTTTACTTTTTTAAAAATCTTAATAAATATTATTTCGGTTAATTTTCTTGAAATATTTTGGTTCATCTGGAGGCATGCAGCTTTAAGATATTTATACTTATTATCTGAACTAAGGTTAGTAATAAGTGTACTAATCCTAGATATTAACACTAGTATATATAAACATAGATATAGTTATGATAAAACTTATTTATCAAGGTTAAGAAGAAGGTTGTACTATCACGTCTAGCCTTTGTTGATGTTATTACATTATACATATTGATATTCATAATAATGGAAGTTACATTTCTCATTATTTTCCTCACCGTGTTTTATAATGTATATGCTGTTACAGAACCGGTTGTTCCAACAGTGTATGGAGATGTCCGAGGAATCAGAAATGAAAATAGCTTGCAGTTTCTCGGAATTCCGTACGCGTCACCGCCAGTTGGACCCTTGAGGTTTGTATATTTAGAAAGTTTTCAATCTTTGTACTAAAATCTTTATCTCTTTTATCTGTCTCTACGGATAGATCCCTAAATCACCCTAACCTATCTAAATCAAATTATCAGATTTGTGCATTATAATAATTATTGGATGACAATCTATGTGTTTACAAAAACACATGTCTATGTTTGTGGTTAATCTATTGTTATTCAAACAAAAGATCAGAGTAGGGATCTATCAATTCCAAATGACATACATGTATTTCTGTATTAATTTAAGATAAAGTCAGACACGAAGAATGTAAAAATAAGAGCAAGAATACCATTATGCTTTAAGACTCAGTCTTAGAGTTAAATGGACAACAAAAACCTGTATGAATGAAAAAAAATATGTGACTTGCCTGCTCATGAAATCCGAGCATAAAAATAGGGTAACAGTGATAACAGAGCCACAAAATATAAAATGTACATTGATTGTCATTTTTTTTATCATAATTAACCGTATACTTTCGGTCACTGACGCCTGTCAAAAAAGAACTATTGATAAGTCTTATAAAAGTAATTTAACCTTTTCTGTTAGGAAACAGGAAACAAATTTACACGTGAGTGGTCAAAGCATGAACTCGTATGAAATAATACAATTTAGGTTGGATTTCTATAAATATTTTGTACTTGCTTACGTCTTGGTATATATAATATTATAAAATATTGTTGTTGTTGTTATCACAGATGGAATGATCCAACTATTCCAGCGTCATGGAGACCAGCAACATACAACGCCACATCACGCAAACCAGGCTGTCCTCAGAAATATTGCTTTCAATTCTTGCCAAATACTAGCTGCCCAATGCAGGTATGTATATGTCTTATTCATATTAAGTTGTTTCTTAGGATCGCTATATTTAAGTCAAATTAAATTTAACTAATGTTTGAAATATTTAGCATGCTGTATTTCAAAATATTTCAAAAAAATTAGACCCATTGTGTAAAATGGCATAATTTAACTTTGTCTAAAAGTTATTAAAAATGATTGCTTATACACAATTACAAGTGACAAAAAAGTAGGAATAAAGCATCAAAATGTATGGAATAATAACTTTGGTACTGCATTTGCAGTAACTATTCAGTTACCATAAAGATGAAGTGGCCAATGTTCATGTCGTTTAAACAAAATATTTTTTCATAAAATTTCCAAGATTCAATATGAAAAACTCAAATATAGCTTTATAATTTTATTCCATCCATAAAATGAGAAAATGTCGAACTGGTAGCTGTAACTGTAACATTTTATTGCATTTTTTATTCATTGTAAACAGATCTCAACAGAGGAGACAATAAATAGACAACATACTCGTATAATTAAATGCAACAACAATTTTCTGAGCGTTTACAAAATCATGTACTATTGTACGACGACGTTCCGTGTCTCCACAGCTCAGACAAAGTCATTGATTATATCATTATCATCCAATAATCATATAGCAATCTATTCACGATGTTGTTTCACGTCACAATTTGTCTGCATCATCATTTATAAATCATTCTTTTCATTGATTGATTTTAAACACATACATATATTCCGAGGGTTTCAGCATTGCCTGACGCGTAGCATCTCTTGAATTCCTCCTCCTATGAATGAATATTATTAACAACTTGTTCTGTTTAGCGACAAGAATATATTTACTGCAGAAAGGGGGAGAAGCAAATCTATTGATCTTGTTGGTAGTCAAATATTTCTATGAACACATAGCTTGCTTTTTTCCAATGTAATAGTTTGAACAATTAATGCATAACAATTTTACCATCTTACACTGCCTACAAGTCTGTTTGACATTGCCTCTAAAGTATCACATACAAGTATTTTTCACATTGCCTCTAAGGTATCACATACAAATATTTTCACATCTCACATCAAACCCCTTGTATTAGCAGTTTTCAAACTTCTTATTTTTTACAGCATTTGCACATACCTAAGTTATTTCGACATACTTGCTCAATCATTGATTTATCGTGAGACATGATATTTTTAAAATCCAAACGTTTTAGCATTTACTAAATCTCTCATATCTCATCATGAAGTAATCATACTAGTGAATTGACACCAATCCGGTTTTTTGGGGGTTTTTTTTGTTTGTTTGTTTTTTTTTTTTGGGGGGGGGGGGGTCTTTGGGGACGGGTTGTTGTTGTTAGTTGTTTTTGTTGTTTGTTTTTTTATGAAATCAGTTGTTCGATTCTTAGAGAACTACCATACCGAAGAAATAAAAAGAAAATAAAGAGAAATCAAAAGAGAGAGATTGTGTTTTCCTATGTGATATTCACAATAGAAATAAGTAGAATGCTAAAGAATAGTCATTCCCTTCCCACTAACTTTATCTGTAGGGCATTTAACGTATTAGTTTGGAAAAACACTTGCAAGATTTTAGAAATATCTGTTCGTCTCATAAAAGATAAATTCAATCATTTATTCCAGTTTTGAATATAACGAGTCACATTTTTGTTTTAGATGTCTGAGGATTGCCTATACCTCAATGTATGGACACCGGCTGACGCTACAAACAGTTCCGGATATCCGGTGATGGTTTTTATCCACGGAGGTGCCTTCAAATGGGGATCAGGATCAACATTTACTTATGATGGTAACAACCTAGCTGCTGGTGGAAAAGTGATTGTTGTCAACATGGACTATAGAGTTGGTGAGTTCTTTAATCGTCCTCAAATTCCAACATACGCATACAAATAGAGAAAATATGAATCCCTAAAGAAAGTCCAAAACGGCAAAATTGTAAACGTTGCAGGCTCGGTTTGATTGAGTCCGCTAATGGATGGTACTGTCAAGTGCAAACTACCGTCAACCCCCCCCCCCCCCCCAAACAACGGCTAAAGCAGAATTCAACATTTAAACATGAAATGGCAAATTATGAATTTAGAAACAAATTTATAAAAACTGTTCCAATACAATTTTTATTATCCCGCCTTAAATATGGTTATAAAACACAAATTAGAGGGTGATTTCAACGTAAATTAATTTATAAGGATTTATTTATATTATGATTCGTTTGACTCTTTTTAAAGATTTGCGGTCTTTAGTTCATATATGTTTACCCTTCATTTCCTGTTTCTGGATAACGTCGTTATGAAAAATAGTTGACAAATATTTTGAATAATCTGTATTAAAATTAATTGTTGGTTTTCTTCACAGGTATATTAGGGTTTTTATACACTGGAGACTCGTCCTCAGACGCCAAAGGTAATTATGGAATTCGCGACCAACGACTAGCATTACAATGGGTACAACAAAATATTGTTAATTTTGGAGGAAATCCATCTAAGGTAATTCATATTACTCAAGTTTACAAACAACTATTGAATATGATGCATATCACACCGCGGTCAAAATAATAAATTAAGACAAAATACAAAAGCTTGTTGTTTCGTTTATTCAATAAAATATGTGGCAAAATAATTCATTTGCAATGTATGTGCAGTTAGCAGTGATCCCACTAACAGAAGTATTCCTGCTTTTACTGCTCGTAAATATTTAATTTTCTTCACGTTTAATATCTAATATAAAAATATTTCAAGCAAAACTATTTGTCTTAATAAGAAAAATATTTTAAAAGGTTTATATTGTTTTAGGTGACCCTATTTGGGCAAAGTGCCGGTGCTCAATCAACATTTATTCATTTGATGTCACCTAAAACTGACAGCAGTTTGTTCCGAGCAGCTATTATGGAAAGTGCTCCGTTTTCCGTTCCTTATAGAGAAAAAGACGAAGCGCTTTTCCTCACAAGCAGATTAAGAAAAATTCTAAGGTGCCCTGAAATAGACATTATGTTATGTATGCGAGCAAAATCAGTTGAAGAAATAAATGACGCACAAGAAGAAATATCAGTAAAAGTGACCGCTGGAAAATTCAATGAATATTATGAACCCATCGGTCCTATCATTGATGGAACTGATCTTATAACTCAGCCACTGAAAGCAGCGACAGAAGGGAAATTTAGAAAGATCCCGATGATTATTGGTACTACCACTGAAGAGGCAAGACTGTTTGTGTATGGTGCTTGGACACGCAACCTTACCCGTGCTGAGTACGAAGCTGCTCTGGCAATAATCCATCCACCTCACTTTGAAGACATTGAAATGTTTTATAAACCTAAACCTGATTTAGAAGATTACAGAGACGACTTATGTGTTGTTTGCACCGATTTCATATTCACGTGTGCTAATAGAAATGCTACAAGAAATATTTTAGCAAACAATGATCGTGCAGTGTATCAGTATGTTTTTGATCATGCAACAGCTACACATGGTGGATGGGGTAAGGACTCGTTCTGTGAAGGCCATGTATGTCATGCTGAAGAACTTGGTTACATTTTTCAAAACCAACGCATTGGAAAACCAACATTGGAGGAGACACAGCTAGCTAACAGCATGTTGTTATATTGGACCAACTTTGCTTATTCACTTGAGCCGAATATTGGTAGATTTTCGCCGGTATTGACGTGGCCAAACTATGCATCGAACACTTCAGCTACCATGCACTTTTTAACTCCAAAAAATATGATTTTTCATGATTACAGAAGTACTTTCTGTAACTTTTGGGATTCAGTTGGATATGAACAAAATTAAACAAACGTATAAAGCTAGAATTGCTGAGATAAGTGCTTGAACAAACACCTTGTGTAATTGATTAATTATTTGTTTATAATACGCTGGTGATACCGTAACTTGTGTATCACGTGTTATTTGTAATATAAGACGATTTGCTTCTTTTGGTTAATCGTACAAGGATTTGTTTATGCATATTACAAACAAGGCGACTTTGCCTTATCATTAACACTTTATATTTGTCATGTATTATACATTCACATATTTTATAGACAGATAGCGTCATGTTAAACAACCGTAATCCTATAAAGTGTAGATAGTATCTACCTATAGAAGTATATTGTACCACATGAGTAGACTATTCAAAGGCCCATTAAGCCCCAGAAATGGTATTTCTGTTTTTTTCTCGAAAACATTTCTCAGTGTTCTGTTACATTTTGCAAAACATTACCCAGTGAACATACAGCTAACCATCTGTTTCTATATTTTGGAATTTAATATAGTTTGGTGATTTATTAGCTTGTATGGAAGTCAAAATACCACTTTGTTTACAAGTAGTCTATTTTATGTTAAATTAATTAATATTCAGCGCTACTTTATTCAACTGATAGTTGTCAAACATTGTCTTAATCCATTATTAAAATACGAGTTGCATAAAACACATGTTTGCAATTTCAAAAGTAAAAAGTAGTTATTGTTGAGATATAGCTTGCCACCTTTAAGATTGATTTATTTGTATGTACATTTTCATTGTTCTTTTCTTGATTCAGTTCACTCTTATAAAGAATATGCAACGCAATTTGTTATTTACACGTATTATTTATTCAAAGTTTCAAAATTATCTACAGCACAGGTAGAAACTGTTGCTGTTGTGTCCTTTTAAACTTTTATTTAATACTCTTAAAAAGAACTTTTGTTAGAAAGATCTATTAGGAGAACTAACTCTCATTTTGGAAATTGTAAACACCAGTCGCAAGTAACTTACTCCAAAAATGTTTCTAAATCATGTTAAATACATTCTTTTTTATCAGTGTATGCTTACCGAAAAGAATTAAACACCCTATAACGCATTTTTTTTATGGTCTCATATCATTTATCTGATGGTCACTCAAATAAAGCTTTATCAATATTGTGAGTACTTGTATTACCGAATTTCACATTTCATGTATAAAGGGAGGTAATTAGAAATATATTTTCGATAAAGTAAAAAAAAAGATAAATACAGAATCCCTAAAAAACGCCCAACACGACAAAATTGAAAATGTTGCAGGCTCGGTTTGATTAAGCCTGTTCATAGACGGTACTGGAAAGTGCAAGTTACCGTCCACGCCCCCTAGCACCGGCTTAAGCAGAATTCAAAATTAAACATGATCTGGTAAAATTTATAATTTTGAAACATCCGCAGATGTGTTCATATGGCGGTTATCATGGAACCTTCAATGTGACACGTTAGTGCCATTCCATGAAAAGCGGGATATGGTTCCCAAGTAAAAAAATGCGTGTGCCCTAAACGAGAAAACAATGGGCGGAACTAAATAAAATGGAATTTTGAAAGGGGATCTGAGGTTATGAAGCCTGCATATCACAGATAAGACGTCAAAAGACAAATTTAAAAAGCAGGCAACATATCCTAAGGGTGATTCAACATTATTCAAGTAGGAATATTGGAATCACTAAGCCAATTTTTGTGGGTTTTTTCCGATAAAAATGTATACATTAATTTTAAAGTTTAATTAATTATAATGTATATAAACATTTACTGTACCTATTTAATATGTTGGATGTTTGGAAATTGTTTTAGAAAAAAAATTATATACATCTATAAAATTTCACTTAACTGCACTTTATTACAATATACAGGATAGTCAAACAGCGCAATTTTGCAAAATAAACTGTCAGAACTTTTGAAATTTAAGCATTCTGATTGGACGAAACATATTATTTTTAAAAATCACGCTTCGTGATTATGTTTAAACATTGATAAATATAGCTTGTATGGATATTGTTAAAAGGCTAAGCTAAGGAAAGAAATATTTTTTAATACTTTTTTGTATATGTACAGTCCATTTTGAATATAGAAACATCTGCAGTTCTGTTCATACTGAGGTTGTTTTGGAACCTTCAATATGACAGTGCCAGTTTATGAAACGCGAAGTAAAGAACAATCCTTAAGATAAATAACTTGTGTGGCCTGAACAAAAATGGGTGAAACTGGAATTTTGAATGGGTATCAAAAGTTATGAAGCTTGCATATCACAGAAAATCTGTCAAATGGCCGTAATACCGATACTGTAATAGTCATACGGCTATCTTGGAGGAAGACATCAAGAGCCCCACATTAGCACAAGCGACTCGACAACTCATAGTATAAGGGCCTGAAGATTTTGACAAATCATAATCGTTTATTAAATTTTTTAAGTTATTTTCACAGCACTTGTAAGTTCAAAATTTATCTTAAGATAAATTAATTTTATCTTAAGATAAAACTCACTTACCGTATATCTAACGATAAAATATCGTCGTAGCAATGTACAACCTTGATAGATGAGACAATTTATATTATATTAGTTCCTCTGAACTATAAACAGTTGCCTCAGTCATAGAGACAAAAATGACTGACTTGTTGTTGAAAATATTCAATAAATGTAGAACTCATCTGCTTTTACAATTTATTAGATGATCGCATTAATAACCGAGTTAATTTATATTTAACAATCTTTCAGAAGCACACTCAATCTGCTATCTACTGCTTACAATCGTAAGTCAAAATGTCAACATATCCATGGGTAAATACATATCTTATTATACTGCTTAACCTTGTCGTTGAATGACGTAATATTTTTTTTAATTTTTCTTGACTTCTTTCACGACGTAGACATTAATGTCACACTCTTTCCTATCTTATAATGACAATGTCAACATTTATTATTTTGACTTCTTGTCCGTCGTTGACAATAATGTCACAACTTGTTTAATCCATTGCATAATTTTATAACTTCTTTAGATACGTAGAGGTTAATGTTACAACCAATTAATCTTTAAATGTCAATGTAAACTTTATTCCGGATCCCTTGACTGACTTTTCCGACGCAGACATCAATGCCACACACATTTTCTTTGAATTAATCTCCTTGAACCTATTCACGTGATATCAACATGGTTGAAGCTGGTTAAAAGCATGGTTGACCATATATTGAAGCATGACTCAAGTACTTCATTTCACAAAATTGTTAAACCATACTTAAAGCATGGATTACCATGGTTTTTAAGACAGACGAAAACACTTTTTACTCGAAATTTAAGGAATGTATTGATACAGATAAAGGTTTTCAATAATTATAATTATTGTAATTATATTTTTCTTGCCATAATTTTGTTGTCTCAGATCATATCACTACTCGCGCGATGACATATTTAAATAATAAGGGTAATTAAGTGTCAAGATAGCATTTGCTCGAGATAAAAAAGATATAACCTCTTTTCTGTATTGTTATTCACACGATGAAACACTGACAGAATAATAATAATTTAATGACAGAAAACTCTTTCATTTTGCAGAATTATTCCAATTCCAATTTCAAATTTTATTGCCTGAAACATTATACAATGTTTATAGCATATAAACAACATAAACATATATACATGTTCAATGGATAAGACATGGGGTTAACAATTAACAAGAGCTTAACAAACATACAAAGAGAAGAAGTTCAATACAATATTATCAAAATATGATACCTTAAACAATGCGAATTTTATTTGCAGAAAAAATGAATTTTGCTAAGTTATATAAAGTAATTTTTGATGATGAACACATGATATTTTCAAATTTGTTTAAAGAAGGTCAGTGACAATAATAACTTTTAAAAAATTTACTTCTAATGGTTCTATATTTTGGACAAACTAGTAAAAAGTGGTATTCTGTTTCAATAGATTGCATGTTACAAGACTTACAGAGACGCTCATTTTGGGGTATGTTAGTGTATCTTCCCGTTTCTATGGCTAATTGGTGTGCTGAGACTCTGAATTTAGCTAAAGCTGTTTTTAAGTAATTTTCTTTAATAGTATCTAGATATTTTTCTCTTTTGAATTCATGTTTAAAAATTGCATATGTTTTTAATTTGCTCGAGTTGTTTATTTCAGAATACCATTTTTGGTAATAGTTATCAAATATTCTTTGTTTTATCAATTGAGTGTTGTTGTTATCAAGTTTTTGTGACAGCCAAACGTATCCAAAACCATGTTCATTCAAAATTTGTTTTATTTGAGATACCCAATTTCTGTTTTTATATGTTAAATTATTTTGATCATCTAGTTTCAAATTATTATATACTTTCTTTTACGATACTATCATTGTCTAGAGTTATTAGCTTATTCCAATACTTAATCATATTATATTTTTCGCATAACAAAAACATTGGGACCCGACCGAGTTCTCCATAGAGGGCTGCTAAATTTGTTGACTTCTTTACTCCTAATATATTCCTTAAAAAATCTGGTGTGTACAAGTTCAATGTCTGATGCTGGATGCAACCCCAAAACCTCAGAGCAGTAATTTAAGATAGATCCCACTAATATATCGAAAAGTTTAATTTTTTGCGATGTTGGTAATACTGTTCTGTCAAATATTTGGAAAAGCTTT